>NC_091151.1:32785396-33085396 GCF_040958095.1 Procambarus clarkii
TTATATTATAGATCTATATCTATTATATATATATATATATATTAGATATTATATATATATATATATATATATATATATATATATATATATATATATTTTATTAATGATATATATACATATATACACACAGAAACAAAGATTCTTCTATATAGACATTAGAGAAGATTCAGCGGTATGCCATGCACCAGGCTCTCCGCTGTTTTCATTATTCGATACATCCGACTCTGCTATGTGATGCACATGTATTCTTGCTTCACCACCCTGTAATGAAATATTGTTTGTTACTAATTGTTTTCAATAATACATTATTTTATTATATAATATTTAATTTATTAATTAAAAACCCTTTCCATATTATAGAAAAAAACTAAAACAAGAATCTATATAAAACTATAGAATAGAATAGACTAATAGAATAGAATATATATATCATATATATATTTATATAAATAAATATATATATATATAAATATATGTATATATATTTATATATATATATATATTATTATATCCTGTATTATTCCAGCCCATTATTAGAGATAGTAGCCACCTCTTATTTTGGTTTTCTTTCATTATTAGTGCTCAGAAAATTAAATATATCTACATATTTAGTCAAAATCAATTACATTATTTTATCTTATTCATAGCATAAATGTTCACAAAGATTACTAAAAAGAGATTGAATTAGACTACAGCAAATTGGCAAAATTTACCTTGTATCTGTTTCCACCGTGTTTGTTTGGGGCGTTCTTCAACATATCAGCAATACTTGTCTCAACATCTCTTTCAGTTGCATTAGTGTGGGTGTTGATACAGGCTTCTGGAAAGTTATAAGAATTAATTAATATATATAATTATAATTCTTTTTGTCAGGAGACAAGAAGCCACAGAGTAATAACATTGTTGGCTTTTATTTAGGTGTTCCCCTGTTCTCCAGTCTTCCTCCGTCCCCTCGTCCCCTTTGTCCTCCCCAGCATTCTCCATTCCCCTGTCCCCTCGTCCTCCCCACCATTACCCTCTCCTCTGTTCCCTCGTCTTCCCCACCATCCCCCCTGTCGTCCTCCCCACCATTCTAAACTACCTCATCCCATGCATTCCATGATGGTCTGATGCTTCCATCTGAAAATTGGGAACATCAAAAGATCTGACTTTCCCAATTTTCTGATGGGAACATCAAATGATCTGATATTCCCATCACTGAAAAATAAACAGATAAAAAAAATGATATGAAAAAATAGAAAATAAAATATACTCATGAAATGAACAGAATGGTTAACAACGCAGCTCAATTGCAATGCAATGTCACAATAACATTTAAATATACTTTAAGATATAATCTAGAAGAAAATAAGGATATTGAAACGGTTCATGAACTCTATTTCAATAAAGGACACTATGGGGAACTTTGAAAAATAGTTATTGAGTATAATTAGACAGACTTGTTGCTAGGCAGAGGAGTAATGAGATATATGGCAAATTTTGCAAAATATACAATGAAGGTACACAAACATTCATACCCAAACAAAGCAAAATGCTAGGTAAGAACAAAGCATTTGGCCCGTAGGAGAAAGGAGATACCCACAAGACTAGAATACAAGTCATTAACAAGCATGCAAGTATAATACATAATACATGCAGACATATATATAATCCAAAAAAATGTCAAATTTACGTACTTATTATTACATTACAAATATCCAAGGTTTTGAAGACACGTTTCCTCTTGCG
The DNA here is from genome assembly GCF_040958095.1 of Procambarus clarkii. Classification (NCBI taxonomy): domain Eukaryota; kingdom Metazoa; phylum Arthropoda; class Malacostraca; order Decapoda; family Cambaridae; genus Procambarus; species Procambarus clarkii. The sequence goes on from NC_091151.1 coordinate 32,787,125, forward strand.
CCCAACGAGTGAATACTGAGACCAGACCCCATAGGTCCCTATCCTCCTCATCATTCGTCTTACTGTGTCTCCACAGCTTGCACCGCCCATTTAAGACAGCGTCTGGACCTGTTAAAATAATGCATAAGCTGTAAGGTAATAGAGAATAATATATATCTTTCAATCTCAACATTAGATTTTCTAATTTCCAACTGTATTAAATAAATAGCATTAAAATATTTTCCTTCTTAACTATTACAAAAATCAACGAATTTGAGTAACTTTTGCTTTTGTTTTATTTGTACCTTAAACATAACACTGAACAATCAATTATGTGCCACCCCACCTTCCTTCATCTGCAAAAAAACTAATCAAAAGACATATGTACAAAGCTAAAAAAATTCAGCAACACTTACCATACTCAGGCTAAAAGAATTAAGCAACACTTACCATACTCTTTTTATATTCACTGTTAACTTTTAGCTCATGTGACAGACTTTCCACCTGCTCAACAGTTTCAAGTGGGGATGGAAGAATGTCTTCCAGGATTGGTATATCTCCATGTGTTTTTGACATATGGGTTTCCGTCATTTTGACAATATTCAGGAATTTTGCAAAAATAATGGCATTTACTATTTTTAAAAGATTATTAGCAAATTTACAGAAATGGTGCATTCGGAAGACAAAACCAATTTTTCACTTTTGACAATTGAGCACCTGCTACATCCAGATTCTAGGGAGGAAAGGAAGGACGATCTTACTGGATCCCATAGCCTCTCCGAGGCACAAACCAGGCTTTTACACAAACCCCCCCCCCCTGCACCCGAGCTTTTTAAAATAGTAAATGCCACTATTTTTGCAAAATTATTACGAGATCTATTATTCTAGAGAATAATGCATATAAATGCATATATGCATATAAATACAAAAGTAAATCAAATCTTATCCTTGTATAATATACAAGCTGATGTGAGATCCCTGTCTACAGGTGGACTGGAACTATTATCCAGTAGGCAGTCTACTGTATTTTATCAAACCGTTATTAGTATAATAGATCTCGTAATAATTTTGCAAAAATAATGGCATTTACTATTTTTAAAAGATTATTAGCAAATTTACAGAAATGGTGCATTCGGAAGACAAAACCAATTTTTCACTTTTGACAATTGAGCACCTGCTACATCCAGATTCTAGGGAGGAAAGGAAGGACGATCTTACTGGATCCCATAGCCTCTCCGAGGCACAAACCAGGCTTTTACACAAACCCCCCCCCCCCCCCTGCACCCGAGCTTTTTAAAATAGTAAATGCCACTATTTTTGCAAAATTATTACGAGATCTATTATTCTAGAGAATAATGCATATAAATGCATATATGCATATAAATACAAAAGTAAATCAAATCTTATCCTTGTATAATATACAAGCTGATGTGAGATCCCTGTCTACAGGTGGACTGGAACTATTATCCAGTAGGCAGTCTACTGTATTTTATCAAACCGTTATTAGTATAATAGATCTCGTAATAATTTTGCAAAAATAATGGCATTTACTATTTTTAAAAGATTATTAGCAAATTTACAGAAATGGTGCATTCGGAAGACAAAACCAATTTTTCACTTTTGACAATTGAGCACCTGCTACATCCAGATTCTAGGGAGGAAAGGAAGGACGATCTTACTGGATCCCATAGCCTCTCCGAGGCACAAACCAGGCTTTTACATAACCCCCCCCCCCTGCACCCGAGCTTTTTAAAATAGTAAATGCCATTATTTTTGCAAAATTATTACGAGATCTATTATACTAATAACGGTAAATAAATAATAAATAGTAAATAAATCAAAATCAGTTACATTATTTTATCTTATTCATAGCATAAATGTTCTCGAAGATTACTAAAAAGAAATTGAATTAGACTACAGCAAATTGGCAAACTTTACCTTGTATCTGTTTCCACCGAGTTTGTTTGGGGCGTTCTTCAACATATCAGCAATACTTGTCTCAACATCTCTTTCAGTTGCATTAGTGTGGGTGTTGATACAGGCTTCTGGAAATTTATAAGAATTAATTAATATATATAATTATAATTCACTTTGCTATTCCCCATTCCACAGTCCTCTCGTCCTTCCCACTTCCCTGTCCCCACATCATCCCCACTATTCCCACTTCCCTGTCCCATCGTCCTCCTTACCATTTTCCCCTCCCCTGTCCTTCTTCCTCCCCCACCATCTCCCATTCACCTGTCCCTTTGTCCTCCCCAGCATTCCCCTGTCCCCACCATCCCCAACTCCCCAGTCCCCTCGTCCTCCCCACCATTACCCTCTCCTCTGTCCCCTCGTCTTCCCCACCATACCCCCCTCTCGTCCTCCCCACCATTCCAAACTACCTCATCCGATGCATTCTATAATGGTCTGATGCTTCCATCAGAAAATTGGGAACATCAAATGATCTGATATTCCCATCACTGAAAAATAAGAACAGCTAAAAAAATGAAATGAAAAAAATAAAAAAATAAACTATACTCATGAAATGAACAGTATGGTAAACAACACAGCTCAATTTCAATGCAATGTCACACAAAATTATTAAATCGAAATGAAAATAAATTGAAATCTATGAAAATTCAAATTATCAATACAATCGGAAATATTGAAATAATATCGCAACATAATATAGTGTGGGTTGCTCTTACGTGCAACAGACGGTGCTGTTTTTCAAAAAAGGCATGGTTTTACCTGTCACAAGTGTGGCATCTATACTTATACTCACGAAATGAACGGTATGGTAAACAACATAGCTCAATTGCAATGCAATGTCACAATAACATTTAATAACAATAATAACAATAACATTTAAATATACTTTAAGATATAATCTAGAAGAAAATAAGAACATTGAAACGGTTCATGAACTCGATTTCAATAAAGGACACTATGGGGAACTTTGAAAAACAGTTAATGAGTATAATTAGACAGACTTGTTGCTAGGCAGAGGAGTAAATAATGAGATATATGGCAAATTTTGCAAAATATACGGCACACAAACATTCATACCCAAACAAAGCAAAATGCTAGGTAAGAACAAAGCAGTTGGCCCGTAGGGGCCAATTGCTTTTAAAACTTTAAAAAAATTCTAAAATTCTAAAAAATTCTAAACTTTAGAATTGCTTTTAAATACATAGGTCAAAAAGTTTTAAAAGTTTTAAAAGTTTTTTAAACCTCTCGTGTATCATGAGTGTGTTAAAGCATCAGATGGTGCATTCAGATGATGAATATTACCTAGTTCCTTCATCTGGGAAGAATGAACACATATTGGTGCATTCGGATGATAAAAACTAACTACTGTAGTTTAATTGATCAACAGACTGTATATCATATGCAGACTGTATGTGGATCTGCAGGCCACTCCAAACAACAGCCTGGTGGACCAAGCTCCACCAGGGCTAAAGCACAAAGTGATATAGATGTGATAGAGAAACTAGGTCAAATGGAGGAGTAGGTCTGTATATTAAACAGCACCTGACGTGCACAGAGCTACTAAACTCAATGTGGTGGTAGAGTGGTGGGGGGGGGGGGGAAACATTGCAGAAAAAAACAAAAATACAATTTGGTCAACAAAACAGCATTGTTTAAAATAGAAGACATGGGTTGTCATTTTGGGGGTAAGGTAGGTTACATTGAGTTAATTAGTTAGTACTTAGTTTTTATCTTAAACTGGTTGGGAGAGGTACAGTGTTGCTGTGCTGGTGAAAGAACACCTAAAGGTAAATTAAATAATGATTGCGAATCCACAAGAAGTTGACATAATATCGCTAGAGATCTGCAATCAGGATGATAAACTTTCCTTAAAGAATTTGACAAACACTTGCTGATAGGACATGAAGTAAATGAAATGTATGTCAAGTTTTGTGAAATATATGATAAAAGCACAACAAAATTTGTACCAAAGGAGAGATGCAGAACTAGGAAAAGGGGTTTGTTCAACAGAAATTGCGAGAGGGCCTGAGACCCAAACACACACAAATGGAATCAATATATAGCAAGAGGCCAAACCCCCAAACATACAAGCGATGCAAAGATGCGAGAAACAGCAGCAGCATTAAGGAGAGGGACTTAAGGACCATAAATAAAGTGTGAAAATAAACTCGAGTAAATTTTTTTAACTACTCTCGACAGTGAAGAAAAACAAATATTCAGACGATTTGTGTTAGAATCATTAATCTTACACTTTCGGTCATATTCAACAACACAAATACATACACACACATTCCTGTTGCTGTAGCAAGTGAAGAATTACACACACAGATCACAATAACGTGATGCATCAAATGAACAAATCCACAAGGGCCGTGACGAGGATTCGAACCTGCGTCCGGGAGCATCCCAGACACTGCCTTAATCGACTGAGCTACAACAGGGTAAAAGGGTTGAAACCGAAGTTCTACTGAACTTACTGGATCCCATAGCCTCTCCGAGGCACAAACCAGGCTTTTACACAACCCCCCCCCCCCCTGCACCCGAGCTATGTCAACAGGCCGTTCTCCCTCTTCGCCCTTCCGAATGCACCATATCAGTAAATTTTTTAATAATCTTTTAAAAATAGTAAATGCCACTATTTTTGCAAAATTATTACGAGATCTATTATTCTATAGAATAATGCATATAAATGCATATATGCATATAAATACAAAACATAAATACAAAAGTAAATGTAAATAATTTTACCTTGCACCTAGATCCACCAAGCCTGTATGGCGCGCGTTTCAGTACTTCGGAAATCTAGAACTATCTTGAATCTCTAATCTGCAATGAAACAATACATATTATTGCACTTACCAAAACATGGATGAATGTAGAAAATACAGAACTATTAGCTGAATATCAAATAAATGGATTTAATCTATTTCACACAGATAGATATATTACACCGTGTATATTAGGTAATACCTAACATACACGCCTCCACACACACTACATTTGAAATGTAGTCTCAAAAAGACTACATTTCAACAGCAAAGATTACTCCATAAAAAAATAATTAAATTATTGACCAACATGAGAGAGGGTTAGCCAACATGAGGGTTGTGTTGATTGCCTGAAAATATTTAAATTGTGTAATGTATTGAATGGCATTTTTCAAGTTACAACATTTTTTAAATTACTGAACTAGGTTCTAGGCTTTGCTAGGCTTAATTCAATTATTACAGATAAGCCTAACCTAGCCTAGAACCCAGTGGGTTTTCTTCCTATTGGGGAGTGTTGTACATGCCTCGCCTCCACATACACACTAGCACAGCCAGGCCTCGCCTCCACATACACACTAGCACAGCCAGGCCTCGCCTCCACATACACCAGCACTGCCAGGCCTCGCCTCCACATACACACTAGCACAGCCAGGCCTCGCCTCCACATACACCAGCACTGCCAGGCCTCGCCTCCACATACACACTAGCACAGCCAGGCCTCGCCTCCACATACACACTAGCACAGCCAGGCCTCGCCTCCACATACACCAGCACTGCCAGGCCTCGCCTCCACATACTCACCAGCACAGCCAGGCCTCGCCTCCACATACACCAGCACTGCCAGGCCTCGCCTCGCCTCCACATACACCAGCACTGCCAGGCCTCGCCTCCACATTTAAACCAACCAAGCCCACAAATACGTTAACATGGACCAGCATTACACCGTCTAACATACTCTGTCAGATGTAACAACTAAATTTGTGAATTCAAGACCAAATCTATTGTATAACACAGTGTTAGTACGAGAAAAACATTACTTACATTCGAAGCCGTGTTTTAAAATGGCGGCGGTCTTGTACTGACGCTCCAAACTGTGTGTTCGTTTGCGTATGATGAACGTGTGACAATTTACTACAACAATTATTTAATTATTCTTATTCTTTATTTTAATATTTTTAGGGTACATGAAATTTCAAACTTATTTGCACACAATAATATAATTGCATTGTCATAACCTTTATATATTACGGAAAATACGATGACATGAACGAAGTCAAAGTGAAGTTGAAGTCAAAGTCATTCGCCGAACGTATTAGTCATTTTTTTTCATACATACATAGTTGATTTACAAACATAATGTTGGATTTATAGATAGAGCTAGTGCATACAATACCTGAAGCCACTATAGTAGGCCTATATAGCATTTCAGGCAACCGGGCAGTATATATGGACCCCTTACTCAAATCTCTGAATATGTTAGATATTAAGTCCCTGCACATACTCTCATGTGTATTTTATATATATAAAACGCTGCACTGTAATGTCAATCCTGACCTTAAAAGCTTCCTAGAAGGTTGTAACAGATCCCATGAGCACCACACCAGAAACAAATACCTATTTGATATTCCAAGAGTACGACTTAGTCAAACTAGAAATGCTTATTACAAATCAAGAGACCTCGAATGTGGAATGACCTTCCCAGTTATGTTAAAAACTGTACCTCTCCCAACCAGTTTAAGATAAATAAAGATAAATTTATAAGTTAAGAAAAATTCCACAAATCAACAACCCTGTTACTGACCCTGTATTTACCCAAGTCTTTCCTAAATCTAAACTTATCCAATTTATACCCATTGTTTCGTGTTCTATCTTGTGTTGACAATTTTAATACCCTATTAATATCCCCTTTGTTATATCTATTCAGGAAATTGTGGTTGATCTCGAACCCATTGATAATGTGACGACTTATACAGAATTTTGTAACTATATCATCAAGATTGTAACCAGCTTAGCTAAATGTAGTGTGGGGTTCAGTCCCTAAGCCCATATATGTGCCTCTCTAACCATTTAGGTTACAGGGCAAAAACATAAAAACAAAGGTAACTGCAGAAGGCCTATTGGCCCATACCAGGCAGCTCCTATCTATAACAGATAAACACTAAGTACTACCTAATTAACTCAATGTAACCTACCAACCTAACCCCCAAAATGTCAATCCATATCTTTTATTTTAAACAATGCTGTTTTGTTGACCAAATTGTATTTTTACTCTTTTTCTGTCATGTTTCTCCCACCCCTGTTTTTTCCCTTTTTTCTTATTTTTTCTCAACATAATTCATACTTTAATTATGCGGATCAGGACATCACCTGATCAAACACATCAAACATCGTTTGACCACCATCAAACACACACATTTCGTGTGTGTTTGACGCTCACTGATATGTACCAGCGTTGTTTTATATATGGTGCTATTCTATCTTACGCTTTGTTGCTCTTTTTTACCTACGGGCTCATAGAACATTCTATTGCGAAAACATTGGCACAAAAATGAATGACGTACATACAATAATAATGTCAGGACAGTGATATAATTATAAACTTTCAAAGCACTGTATCGCCCATGTGTCGTCTTGTCACCAATACTGGGTAACAGTTCCGCCACTTCCCACACTCTTGCGGGTGGGCAGCGACCATTATTCTACGTTTATATTCATATCACCGTGTTGGGAATTTCATTGCGAGTACATTGATACCAAAATTAACGCTGTAGGACAAGTGTGGAAGTGATAACAATCCCAAGAGTAAAAACATTTTGTTGCTCTTGGGCACTCACGGCGAGTCATCTACGTAGGTATTTATTGGGTGCTGGTATTCATATAACTTTTGGTGACCGTTTTTGCTGATTTTCTTCTAGAGAATGTTATTGCGAACACGTTGGTACCAAAATGAAATACATAGCTCGAGAACTAAGGTCAGGAGAGTAAAAAGAGTATACACATTTTTGTTTTGACGCTTAATTAAGGTTATTGTGAGTACTCATCGCCTGCCTAGAAACTGGAACTAGTAATTCCATCTATCATACATATCCATTGTTTCGTGTTCTATCTTGTGTTGACAATTTTAATACCCTATTAATATCCCCTTTGTTATATCTATTCAGGAAATTGTGGTTGATCTCGAACCCATTGATAATGTGACGACTTATACAGAATTTTGTAACTATATCATCAAGATTGTAACCAGCTTAGCTAAATGTAGTGTGGGGTTCAGTCCCTAAGCCCATATATGTGCCTCTCTAACCATTTAGGTTACAGGGCAAAAACATAAAAACAAAGGTAACTGCAGAAGGCCTATTGGCCCATACCAGGCAGCTCCTATCTATAACAGATAAACACTAAGTACTACCTAATTAACTCAATGTAACCTACCAACCTAACCCCCAAAATGTCAATCCATATCTTTTATTTTAAACAATGCTGTTTTGTTGACCAAATTGTATTTTTACTCTTTTTCTGTCATGTTTCTCCCACCCCTGTTTTTTCCCTTTTTTCTTATTTTTTCTCAACATAATTCATACTTTAATTATGCGGATCAGGACATCACCTGATCAAACACATCAAACATCGTTTGACCACCATCAAACACACACATTTCGTGTGTGTTTGACGCTCACTGATATGTACCAGCGTTGTTTTATATATGGTGCTATTCTATCTTACGCTTTGTTGCTCTTTTTTACCTACGGGCTCATAGAACATTCTATTGCGAAAACATTGGCACAAAAATGAATGACGTACATACAATAATAATGTCAGGACAGTGATATAATTATAAACTTTCAAAGCACTGTATCGCCCATGTGTCGTCTTGTCACCAATACTGGGTAACAGTTCCGCCACTTCCCACACTCTTGCGGGTGGGCAGCGACCATTATTCTACGTTTATATTCATATCACCGTGTTGGGAATTTCATTGCGAGTACATTGATACCAAAATTAACGCTGTAGGACAAGTGTGGAAGTGATAACAATCCCAAGAGTAAAAACATTTTGTTGCTCTTGGGCACTCACGGCGAGTCATCTACGTAGGTATTTATTGGGTGCTGGTATTCATATAACTTTTGGTGACCGTTTTTGCTGATTTTCTTCTAGAGAATGTTATTGCGAACACGTTGGTACCAAAATGAAATACATAGCTCGAGAACTAAGGTCAGGAGAGTAAAAAGAGTATACACATTTTTGTTTTGACGCTTAATTAAGGTTATTGTGAGTACTCATCGCCTGCCTAGAAACTGGAACTAGTAATTCCATCTATCATACATATCCATTGTTTCGTGTTCTATCTTGTGTTGACAATTTTAATACCCTATTAATATCCCCTTTGTTATATCTATTCAGGAAATTGTGGTTGATCTCGAACCCATTGATAATGTGACGACTTATACAGAATTTTGTAACTATATCATCAAGATTGTAACCAGCTTAGCTAAATGTAGTGTGGGGTTCAGTCCCTAAGCCCATATATGTGCCTCTCTAACCATTTAGGTTACAGGGCAAAAACATAAAAACAAAGGTAACTGCAGAAGGCCTATTGGCCCATACCAGGCAGCTCCTATCTATAACAGATAAACACTAAGTACTACCTAATTAACTCAATGTAACCTACCAACCTAACCCCCAAAATGTCAATCCATATCTTTTATTTTAAACAATGCTGTTTTGTTGACCAAATTGTATTTTTACTCTTTTTCTGTCATGTTTCTCCCACCCCTGTTTTTTCCCTTTTTTCTTATTTTTTCTCAACATAATTCATACTTTAATTATGCGGATCAGGACATCACCTGATCAAACACATCAAACATCGTTTGACCACCATCAAACACACACATTTCGTGTGTGTTTGACGCTCACTGATATGTACCAGCGTTGTTTTATATATGGTGCTATTCTATCTTACGCTTTGTTGCTCTTTTTTACCTACGGGCTCATAGAACATTCTATTGCGAAAACATTGGCACAAAAATGAATGACGTACATACAATAATAATGTCAGGACAGTGATATAATTATAAACTTTCAAAGCACTGTATCGCCCATGTGTCGTCTTGTCACCAATACTGGGTAACAGTTCCGCCACTTCCCACACTCTTGCGGGTGGGCAGCGACCATTATTCTACGTTTATATTCATATCACCGTGTTGGGAATTTCATTGCGAGTACATTGATACCAAAATTAACGCTGTAGGACAAGTGTGGAAGTGATAACAATCCCAAGAGTAAAAACATTTTGTTGCTCTTGGGCACTCACGGCGAGTCATCTACGTAGGTATTTATTGGGTGCTGGTATTCATATAACTTTTGGTGACCGTTTTTGCTGATTTTCTTCTAGAGAATGTTATTGCGAACACGTTGGTACCAAAATGAAATACATAGCTCGAGAACTAAGGTCAGGAGAGTAAAAAGAGTATACACATTTTTGTTTTGACGCTTAATTAAGGTTATTGTGAGTACTCATCGCCTGCCTAGAAACTGGAACTAGTAATTCCATCTATCATACATATCCATTGTTTCGTGTTCTATCTTGTGTTGACAATTTTAATACCCTATTAATATCCCCTTTGTTATATCTATTCAGGAAATTGTGGTTGATCTCGAACCCATTGATAATGTGACGACTTATACAGAATTTTGTAACTATATCATCAAGATTGTAACCAGCTTAGCTAAATGTAGTGTGGGGTTCAGTCCCTAAGCCCATATATGTGCCTCTCTAACCATTTAGGTTACAGGGCAAAAACATAAAAACAAAGGTAACTGCAGAAGGCCTATTGGCCCATACCAGGCAGCTCCTATCTATAACAGATAAACACTAAGTACTACCTAATTAACTCAATGTAACCTACCAACCTAACCCCCAAAATGTCAATCCATATCTTTTATTTTAAACAATGCTGTTTTGTTGACCAAATTGTATTTTTACTCTTTTTCTGTCATGTTTCTCCCACCCCTGTTTTTTCCCTTTTTTCTTATTTTTTCTCAACATAATTCATACTTTAATTATGCGGATCAGGACATCACCTGATCAAACACATCAAACATCGTTTGACCACCATCAAACACACACATTTCGTGTGTGTTTGACGCTCACTGATATGTACCAGCGTTGTTTTATATATGGTGCTATTCTATCTTACGCTTTGTTGCTCTTTTTTACCTACGGGCTCATAGAACATTCTATTGCGAAAACATTGGCACAAAAATGAATGACGTACATACAATAATAATGTCAGGACAGTGATATAATTATAAACTTTCAAAGCACTGTATCGCCCATGTGTCGTCTTGTCACCAATACTGGGTAACAGTTCCGCCACTTCCCACACTCTTGCGGGTGGGCAGCGACCATTATTCTACGTTTATATTCATATCACCGTGTTGGGAATTTCATTGCGAGTACATTGATACCAAAATTAACGCTGTAGGACAAGTGTGGAAGTGATAACAATCCCAAGAGTAAAAACATTTTGTTGCTCTTGGGCACTCACGGCGAGTCATCTACGTAGGTATTTATTGGGTGCTGGTATTCATATAACTTTTGGTGACCGTTTTTGCTGATTTTCTTCTAGAGAATGTTATTGCGAACACGTTGGTACCAAAATGAAATACATAGCTCGAGAACTAAGGTCAGGAGAGTAAAAAGAGTATACACATTTTTGTTTTGACGCTTAATTAAGGTTATTGTGAGTACTCATCGCCTGCCTAGAAACTGGAACTAGTAATTCCATCTATCATACATATCCATTGTTTCGTGTTCTATCTTGTGTTGACAATTTTAATACCCTATTAATATCCCCTTTGTTATATCTATTCAGGAAATTGTGGTTGATCTCGAACCCATTGATAATGTGACGACTTATACAGAATTTTGTAACTATATCATCAAGATTGTAACCAGCTTAGCTAAATGTAGTGTGGGGTTCAGTCCCTAAGCCCATATATGTGCCTCTCTAACCATTTAGGTTACAGGGCAAAAACATAAAAACAAAGGTAACTGCAGAAGGCCTATTGGCCCATACCAGGCAGCTCCTATCTATAACAGATAAACACTAAGTACTACCTAATTAACTCAATGTAACCTACCAACCTAACCCCCAAAATGTCAATCCATATCTTTTATTTTAAACAATGCTGTTTTGTTGACCAAATTGTATTTTTACTCTTTTTCTGTCATGTTTCTCCCACCCCTGTTTTTTCCCTTTTTTCTTATTTTTTCTCAACATAATTCATACTTTAATTATGCGGATCAGGACATCACCTGATCAAACACATCAAACATCGTTTGACCACCATCAAACACACACATTTCGTGTGTGTTTGACGCTCACTGATATGTACCAGCGTTGTTTTATATATGGTGCTATTCTATCTTACGCTTTGTTGCTCTTTTTTACCTACGGGCTCATAGAACATTCTATTGCGAAAACATTGGCACAAAAATGAATGACGTACATACAATAATAATGTCAGGACAGTGATATAATTATAAACTTTCAAAGCACTGTATCGCCCATGTGTCGTCTTGTCACCAATACTGGGTAACAGTTCCGCCACTTCCCACACTCTTGCGGGTGGGCAGCGACCATTATTCTACGTTTATATTCATATCACCGTGTTGGGAATTTCATTGCGAGTACATTGATACCAAAATTAACGCTGTAGGACAAGTGTGGAAGTGATAACAATCCCAAGAGTAAAAACATTTTGTTGCTCTTGGGCACTCACGGCGAGTCATCTACGTAGGTATTTATTGGGTGCTGGTATTCATATAACTTTTGGTGACCGTTTTTGCTGATTTTCTTCTAGAGAATGTTATTGCGAACACGTTGGTACCAAAATGAAATACATAGCTCGAGAACTAAGGTCAGGAGAGTAAAAAGAGTATACACATTTTTGTTTTGACGCTTAATTAAGGTTATTGTGAGTACTCATCGCCTGCCTAGAAACTGGAACTAGTAATTCCATCTATCATACATATCCATTGTTTCGTGTTCTATACTTTTATGATTTATACTAATACATTTATACTAACTCTGTTGAGCGTTGACCATTTATACATCAAATCTGTTGATGTGAGCACTTTAGTTTAGTCTGCCGTTTAAAGAAAAAAAGAGCATATCAATGGTATATCACAGAAAACGAATTTATCATAAACTCATGTATTTGTCTTATCATATTGAACTGCATTCATATTTTTAATATATAACAATATGAATATACAAATTTCTGTAAATCCCCTACCTTGTTGGAATCTGTGGAAATGAATGAGCAAATGTGCTGGCTGAAGGCGCTGAAGGAAACCACATTGGTTTCATTTTGGATACAAATGTCCATGGAAATTCAAAATGGAAACTAATTATATAGTTGAACCTGCAGAGACGAGTTTAAGAATCTGTGTTGAGAGTGATGGACACAGCCTTCACAATTATACTTCAGAGAATGTAAACATCTAAGAGTCATTAGAAATATGTGTAGAATAATAAACCCTACATTGTTTGAGTTAGGGAAAACACCATTTGTGATATATAGATACTATAGCTGTTCCTAAAGATTCACCCTTTTTTGCACCAGCAAGATAACATATAAGATTTTAAGAGTTGACGAATGTTAATATTCTTGTTTGATAAACTGTGAACTTGAGACATAGTTAATAAGAACATATTAACACAACAAAATGTTTTCAAAATCCTTAACACCACTTTCCAGCAACTTATATAATTTATATAAATTATTTTAGAGAATAATACATAAATTATATATTTAAACATGATATAGTGTTTAGTGGAATGTATAAGGAGTCAAATTGTGTTAAAAAGAGCAATTTTTAGAAAATTTGGAAAAATACTTTTTTCTGTTCAAATTATAACTAAATGGATTATAAAGGTTTCACTCAGCCAATATATATCATTCACAATTTATTAATGAATTTTACAAAAAAACACCATAAATTTTATATTTAAACATGTAAAAACTATTTGTTTTACATTTGGAAGAAAATAATTGTAGAAAAACAATTTATAATTAAACCTTTGTGTTTGGATTTTTTGAGTAAAAGTTTCTCAAAGGCTCTCCTGCACCATTCTCAATGCAAATCATTCCCACACCTATGGCAAGAGATAGGCGAACGTTGTGTAGATGATTTGTGTTTGCTGGGCAGTCTGTACGGGGTGGGAGCTCCGTAATTTTTAAAATACATGTATCTTCATTAGAACTTTAAATATGTCTATGGTAAAGTGTTTAAAGTGAAGCTTATATGTCTGCCTTTCTTGAGACATATAAAACATATATGTTTATTAACGAATTCACGTGAAATAAACATTGTTCTGAGAGAGAGTTGCTCGGTCGATCATTCTGTCCGGGGTCGGAGCTCGGCTATTATAAAAGTACACGTATCTTCGCTTTAAATTTAAATATGCCCATGGTAAGGTATTTAGAATGAAGCTTATATTTATATCTATCTTGTGACATATAAAACTCTTTCGTTTATTAAGGAATCTGCGTGAAATAGGCACGGTTCTGAGATGAATGCTGCGGTTTTCGAACTCGACGAGCGATGAAAACTGCCCCTTTTATAAAACTACAAATATCTTCGGTTTTACTTAAAATATTGGTCTGGTAGAGGTTTTACATATAGATCGCGTTTTTGTCTTTCTTCTGACTAATAAATAATTTTGGTTTAATAAGTCATCAAAATGTTTTCAACAATATTCTTTCGGCGTTTGTCTTTTCCAACATGGGCGACCCTTCTGGAAACGCGATACTTGGGTTAACCCATCCCATAGTTGGGTCTGTTTCCATTATGGTTCGGAACATTCCATCATTATGGAATCCGAGGCCATGCACTGGACTATATCCAATCCTATCTTAGTGACAGACTCCAATGTGTAACCATCAATAATATAACCTCTCCCACTCTACCAATAACTGTTGGAGTGCAACAGGGCAGCATCTTGGGACCTCTCCTATTTCTTATATACATCAATGATTTGCCTAATGTCTCTAACATTCTGAAACCTATTTTGTTTGCTGATGACACTACCCTCATCTACTCTAACCCTAACCCACATACACTAAATGATGTTAATAATGAACTAACAAAAAGTCCAATTATGGATGTCAACCAATAAACTAACACTTAACATAAAAAAGACCTACAACATTTTATTTGGAAGCAAATCTACAAATGCAATTCAGCTTCAGATAGATAATGTAAACATTAGTAATAAAAATTATGGAAAGTTTCTTGGCCTATACCTAGACAAGAGACTCAACTTCAGCACCCACATACAACACATAACTAAGAAAGTCTCTAAAACAGTTGGGATACTCTCCAAAATTGGATATTATGTACTTAACTCTGCTCTCATCTCTCTATATTGTGCACTAATCTATCCCTATCTTAATTATGGTATCTGTGCATGGGGTTCAACCACTGCAAACCACCTCAAGTCCATCATCACCCAGCAAAAATCTGCTATCAGAATAATAACAAATTCTGCTTTCAGACAACATTCAGCCCCCTTGTTTAACTCTCTTAACATGCTAAACAAAATCTCACTCCACAAATTTTCTTGTGTCAATTACATTTACAAAACCCTGTTCTTAAACGCAAATCCTGCTCTGAAACTTTCCCTGGACAGATGTAATAGGACCCATTATCACCATACCATAAATAAATATCTCTTTGATATCCCCAGAGTCAAACATAATCTGTGTAAACACTCTATGCAAATAAACGGACCCAGTTTATGGAACTCACTCCCTAATGAATTGAAATTTGAAAAGCTGTCCAACTTTTGCATCATTCAAAAACAAAACTAAAAAGTACCTAGTCTCATCTGCATAGTTTTTTTACCTTGTTGCTTTAAAATTGCACTGTATCTATTGCTACCCAATCTCCCTATCTTTATGTACCCAGTCCGAACATCTTTACCATTGTGATCATTGTTGTCTTCTTATATGTGCTATCAATCTGCTGTACGGTGTCTGTTAATCTTGTTTAAATTACCAATCAAGTTGTCAATGTAATCAACCAGAGCTTTAATAAACCAATGTGCTTTAATATACTTACTATTCTCTCTCATCTCATTTTTTTTCTTGCAATGTATCTGTTATCATTTTATTAATTCTGCTAGAATTTACCTACTTAAAATTATCTGTTAGATTAAGGACCTGCCCGAAACGCTGCGCGTACTAGTGGCTTTACAAGATTGCAAATACTATGCTATGTATTCTCTCTAACCCAATGTACCTTCTGGTATATAATTAAATAAATAAATATACATTGACTTGCATTCACTATGTAGTTATATATTTTTCAAGAATTTAAAATGGGTTATGAAAATACACACATTGGTACATTATTGCAAAGGCACTATACTATATACATATATATATAAATTGTCGCAAGTCGAGCAACAAATATTTTACATTGAACAACAAATGAGATGCAGTGTTGCCACCTCTGCTATGCAGAAAAAATAGACCCCAGTCACACCCTGTGGGTAGTAATTGACCCCATACCGACACTATGAAGGGTAGTGGACCCCATGATAACACTATGGGCGGTAGTGGACACTATACAAACACTATGGGCGGTAGTTGACTTCATAGCGACCCTGTGGGCGGTAGTGGACCCCCTGCCGACCCTGTGGGCGGCAGTGGACCCCCTACCAACCCTGTGGGCGGTAGTGGACCCCTACCGACCCTGTGGACGGTAGTGAACGCCCTACCGTCCCTGTGGGAGGTAGTGGACCCCCTACCGACCCTGTGGACCCCATACCGACCCTGTGGACGGCAGTGGAACCCCCTACCAACCCTGTGGGTGGTAGTGTACCCCTACCGACCCTGTGGGCGGCAGTGGACCCCCCTACCAACCCTGTGGGCGGTAGTGGACGCCCTACCGACCCTGTGGGTGGTAGTGAACCCCATATCAACCCTGTGGGTGGCAGTGGACCCCATACCGACCCTGTGGGTGGCAGTGAACCCCCTACCGACCCTGTGGGCGGCAGTTGACCCCCTACCAACCCTGTGGGCGGTAGTGGACCCCCTACCGACCCTGTGGGCGGCAGTGGACCCTATATACTAATCCTGTGGGTGATACTGGACCCTATACCCATCCTGTGGGTGATAGTGGACGCCATACTTATCCTGTGGGTGGTATTGGACCCCATACCCATCCTGTGGGTGGTTGTGAGCCCCATACCCATCCTGTTGGTGGTAGTGGATGCCATACACATCCAGTGGATGGTATTTTTTTTTTTTTTTTTTGGAGATATATATAAGAGTTGTTATATTCTTGTACAGCCACTAGTACGCGTAGCGTTTCGGGCAGGTCCCTGGAATACGATCCCCTGCCGCGAAGAATCGTTTTTTCATCCAAGTACACATTTTACTGTTGTGTTATACAGAGGCTACAGTTAAGGAATTGCGCCCAGTAAATCCTCCCCGGCCAGGATACGAACCCATGACATAGCGCTCGCGGAACGCCAGGCGAGTGTCTTACCACTATACCACGAAGACTGTTAATATTGGATATTGACCCCATACCCTTCCTGTGGGTGGAAGTGATCCCCATACCCATCCTGTGAGTGGATGTGACCCCCCCATACCCATCCTGCGGGTGGTATTGGACCCCTTACCCACCTAACAGGTGGTAGTGGACCCTATACCCATCCTATAGTTGGTATAGCAGACACCATACCATCCTGTTTGCAGTAGTTTTATAACTATGTTTTTATGTTATGTTATGTTTTTTGCAGCAGTTTTATAACTGCTGCTGATAATGTCAAATGGGAGTCCGAGTTAGGTAACATAGAGGACATCAACCTAGCAGTGCAATCTTTTCTTCAAAAAACTCTTAGCCTTTATAATACCCACTGTCCTATGCTTACAAAACAAGTCACAACCAAAAGGCTTAACAATCCCTGGCTTACAAAGGGAATACTTAAATCTATTAATAAAATATAAATATAAATATAAATATAAATATAAATATGTTTATTCAGGGAAGGTATATACATACAAGTGATGATACATTAATGGATTGATATATAGATAGAGCTAGTACATACAATGCCTAAAGCCACTATTACGCAATGCGTTTCGGGCAAGAAACACATTAATATCTAGAACTTAATACTAATTGAGCATAAGGAATAAAAAGTGTTTAGAACAAAAACAAATAAAGATAAAAAAAAGGGGAACATGACTGAAAAAGCAGCACAAATACAATAGGTTGACAAACAGTGTTGATTAAAAAAAGAAAATAACAGACATGGGTTGACAATAGAGGAGTGAGGTAGGTTACAGGGAATTTATTAGGTAGTGTTTAGTTATTATCTTAAACTGGTTGAGAGAGGTACAGTCTTTAACATGGTTGGGAAGGTCATTCCACATTCTGGGCCCCTTGATTTGTAGAGCATTTCTAGTTTGATTAAGTCGTACTCTAGGAATATCAAAACTGTATTTATTTCTGGTGTGGTGCTCATGGGTTCTGTTACAACCTTCTATGAAGCTTTTGAGATCAGGATTGGCATTATAGTTTAGCGTTTTATATATGTATAATACACATGAGAGAATGTGCAGTGACTTAATATCTAACATATTCAGAGATTTGAGTAGGGGTACCGAGTGATGTCTGGGGCCAGAGTTGGATATTGTCCTAATAGCAGCTTTGTGTTGGGTAATTAGAGGACGTAAGTGATTTTGGGTAGTAGAACCCCAAGCACAAATACCATAGTTGAGATATGGATAGATAAGGGAGTAATAGAGAGTCACCAGGGCAGGGCGTGGTACATAATATCTGATCTTAGAAAGAATGCCCACAGTTTTTGAAACTTTTTTGATATATTTAGAATGTGTCCCTGGAAATTCAGCTTGTGGTCAATGAGAATGCCAAAGAATTTGCCATCTAATTTGTTACAAATTTGGGTATTGTTTATTTTGAGATTTATTTGACTAGAGGATTTATTGCCAAACAGAATATAGAAAGTTTTGTCAATGTTAAGGGTGAGTTTGTTGGCAGTTAGCCAAAGATGGACTTTATTTAACTCAGTATATACTGTGGCATTTAGAGCAAGGGGGTCAGGACTGGAGTAAATGAAGGTTGTGTCGTCAGCAAATAGAATTGGTTTGAGGTGTTGGGAGGCATTTGGAAGGTCATTAATGTAGATGAGAAAGAGGAGAGGGCCAAGTATGCTGCCCTGAGGAACACCAATGTTGATGGGTAGGGTGGGAGAAATTGTATTATTCACAGAAACATATTGGAGCCTGTCAGTAAGGTAGGATTTGAGGTATTGTAGGGAGTGTCCTCTGACTCCATAATGATGTAATTTAAGAAGAAGGTTTTGGTGGTTGACAGTATCAAAAACTTTACGCAGGTCCACAAATAACCCAACAGGGAACTCCTTTTTATCAAGAGCTGTATGAATCGAGTTAAGCATACTAATAAGTGCATCGTTAGTGCTTTTTTTGGGTCTGAAGCCATATTGGCAAGGGCTAAGTATATTGAGTTTGGCTAGATATGAGTAAAGCTGCTTATAGATTAGTTTTTCTAAAATTTTTGACAAGTTTGGCAGGATTGATATAGGTCTGTAGTTGTTAACATCTGTGGGATCACCACATTTGTGGACAGGCGTTACTCTCGCTTTTTTTAGAATATCTGGAAAGGTTTGGAGTTTAAGTGACTTATTGAAGAGCAAAGCAATAGCAGGGGCTAAAGATCTGGAGGCTTTTTTGTAAATTAAAGTTGGTATCTCCTCAAGGGCACCAGACTTGGTTTTAAGGGAAAGGATTATCTCATTGACGTCAGTGGAGTTAATAGGCTTTAGGTACAGAGACTGTGGATAGTTACCTGTAAGATAGTCCTTAATGTCAGTACTGGAAGATGGAATATCATTTGCAAGGGATGAACCAATGGAAGAGAAGAACCTATTGAACTCAATAGCAGAATCAGAGGCTGAAAGCTGACCATCGTTATTAGACAGGAGAGTCGGTTTGTTATTTAAAGATTTCTTTGATCCCAATATTTGTGAAATTGTGCTCCAAGTTTGTTTAATGTTGCTCTTTATTTGGGTAAATTTATCTTCGTAGTATTTAGTTTTGGCTCGTCTAATTATCTTAGATAGCAATAATGAGTAATTCTTTGATAATTCTTTGGAGACAATTCCTAACCTATACTTCTTCTCAAGGTCGTGTTTTTTGTTAATGGATTTAAGTATTCCCTTTGTAAGCCAAGGATTGTTAAGCCTTTTGCTTGTGACTTGTTTTGTAAGCATAGGACAGTGGGTGTTATAAAGGCTAAGAGTTGTTTGTAGAAAAGATTGCACTGCTAGGTTGATGTCCCCTATGTTACCTAACTCGGACTCCCAGTTGACATTATCAGCAGCAGTTATAAACTTGTTTATAGCAGTTTCATTGTGCAGCCTAAAGCTTAACTCCCTTGTTTCTAGAGGTGGTTTGCTAATGTTAGTTAAGAGAAATGTGGGGTAATGGTCTGTAGTGCTATCGGTGATTATACCTGAAGTAAGCGGAGAGGTTATGTTGGTCCAGATGTGATCTAGAGTCGTGGCAGTGCTATCAGTGATTCTAGTAGGTCTAGTGATTAAGTAAAGTAAAGTAAAGTTTTTAAGTAAAAAACATGACCTTGAGAAGAAGTATAGGTTAGGAATTGTCTCCAAAGAATTCTCAAAGAATTACTCATTATTGCTATCTAAGATAATTAGACGAGCCAAAACTAAATACTACGAAGATAAATTTACCCAAATAAAGAGCAACATTAAACAAACTTGGAGCACAATTTCACAAATATTTGGATCAAAGAAGTCTTTAAATAACAAACCGAATCTCCTGTCTAATAACGATGGTCAGCTTTCAGCCTCTGATTCTGCTATTGAGTTCAATAGGTTCTTCTCTTCCATTGGTTCATCCCTTGCAAATGATATTCCATCTTCCAGTACTGACATTAAGGACTATCTTACAGGTAACTATCCACAGTCTCTGTACCTAAAGCCTATTAATTCCACTGACGTCAATGAGATAATCCTTTCCCTTAAAACCAAGTCTAGTGCCCTTGAGGAGATACCAACTTTAATTTACAAAAAAGCCTCCAGATCTTTAGCCCCTGCTATTGCTTTGCTCTTCAACAAGTCACTTGAACTCCAAACCTTTCCAGATATTCTAAAAAAAAGCGAGAGTAACGCCTGTCCACAAATGTGGTGATCTCACAGATGTTAACAACTACAGACCTATATCAATCCTGCCAAACTTGTCAAAAAATTTTGAAAAACTAATCTATAAGCAGCTTTACTCATATCTAGCCAAACTCAATATACTTAGCCCTTGCCAATATGGCTTCAGACCCAAAAAAAGCACTAACGATACTCTTATTAGTATGCTTAACTCGATTCATTCAGCTCTTGATAAAAATGAGTTCCCTGTTGGGTTATTTGTGGACCTGCGTAAAGCTTTTGATACTGTCAACCACCAAAACCTTCTTCATAAATTACATCATTATGGAGTCAGAGGACACTCCCTACAATACCTCAAATCCTACCATACTGACAGGCTCCAATATGTTTCTGTGAATAATACAATTTCTCCCACCCTACCCATCAACATTGGTGTTCCTCAGGGCAGCATACTTGGCCCTCTCCTCTTTCTCATCTACATTAATGACCTTCCAAATGCCTCCCAACACCTCAAACCAATTCTATTTGCTGACGACACAACCTTCATTTGCTCCAGTCCTGACCCCCTTGCTCTAAATGCCACAGTTAATACTGAGCTAAATAAAGTCCATCTTTGGCTAACTGCCAACAAATTCACCCTTAACATTGACAAAACTTTCTATATACTGTTTGGCAATAAATCCTCTAATCAAATAAATCTCAAAATAAACAATACCCAAATTTGTAACAAATTAGATGGCAAATTCCTTGGCATTCTCATTGACCACAAGCTGAATTTCCAGGGACACATTCTAAATATATCAAAAAAAGTTTCAAAAACTGTGGGCATTCTTTCTAAGATCAGATATTATGTACCACGCCCTGCCCTGGTGACTCTCTATTACTCCCTTATCTATCCATATCTCAACTTTGGTATTTGTGCTTGGGGCTCTACTACCCAAAATCACTTACGTCCTCTAATTACTCAACACAAAGCTGCTATTAGGACAATATCCAACTCTGGCCCCAGGCATCACTCGGTACCCCTACTCAAATCTCTGAATATGTTAGACATTAAGTCACTGCACATTCTCTCATGTGTATTATACATATATAAAACGCTAAACTATAATGCCAATCCTGATCTCAAAAGTTTCATAGAAGGATGTAACAGAACCCATGAGCACCACACCAGAAATAAATACAGTTTTGATATTCCTAGAGTGCGACTTAATCAAACTAGAAATGCTCTACAAATCAAGGGACCCAGAATGTGGAATGACCTTCCCAACCATGTTAAAGACTATACCTCTCTCAACCAGTTTAAGTAAAAAACGAAGCTATACCTAATAAATTCCCTGTAACCTACCTTACCCTCCTATTGTCAACCAATGTCTGTTTTTTTTTAAGAGCGCTGTTTGTTGACATAATTGTATTTGTGCTGCTTTTTCATCTATGTTTTCATTTCTTGTTTTCATTCTACTCATTATGCTCAATTAGTATTAAGCTTGTCATTTAAGTTTATCATGCCCGAAACGCTTTGCGTAATAGTGGCTTTAGGCATTGTATGTACTTCCTCTACCTATAAGTCAACCAATCTTTGTAAAAATTTATTGTATGTATGTACCTTACCTAAATAAAATTATTATTATTATTATTATGGTTTTATTTATATATTGATTTGATATTGTATACATAGTGGTCATATAAATATTGATTATGTTGGGCTGTTCTATTGTTCTATACTATTCTATTGGATTATTTTGAAATGAATTATTACTTGCTAGATCCCTCCCCCTGGATAAACTTCTGCCCTTGACCCAGATACGGTAACTGGTTTCCCCAACCTTTTTTACTTGTCTGGGTTTTTCTTCCCGCTAAAGCTCTGCTCGGTTTGATAGTTACCTCACTTCGCTACAGACTAGTTTCCTGGAAGACCTTTTTTCTCTTCCTTTCCCCTCTAGTCACTCCTATTCCCTGTGCCAGTGTTCCTTTTCAGAGTTTTCTGCAGGGTATAACCCTGGCTTTATCCATTAATGACACTTGCCCAGTTCACTTCCGGAAATGTCCCCCTCCTCTTAGAAACTAATTCCAGCAGTACCCTTAAGGGGTAGGTTCCTTGCCTGTCACGTTCATACTGTATGCCCGTTTCTGCCCACCCTTACTGCCTTAATACTTCCAGAACCGACTACGGAAGGCGCGCAAGGTACACCATTGATGAACAAGGAAAAGGGATGGAGCCCGAGGGCAGACTACTGCACCCATGAGGTCGACACACATTCCTAGCTACAGCGGCCAGCCGCCGCGTTTGCCCTTCGGGGTTGGGGGTTGAGCTAGGCTCGCCTCCAGCAGACCACGCCCTCTTACCTTTAGAATTGGTAGGGCCACTCAGCTCTCTTGACGGGCTCGCCAACGGAGATAATGGCGGGTCCAGCAACCAGCTGAAACCCCCAGCTGACTACGTCCGGGACGTTGTTGCTCCGCCACTCTGAGGCCTCCTTGCGGCCACCGGGCCTCACCCTTCGGGGGGGGGGGGTCCGGCCAGCTGGCCTGCGGTGGGGGTGCAGCGCCGGTCCCCAAGTGTCCCGCTGTCCGCAGCTAATCCTTTGCCCAGTCTACGTGCTAGTAAGAGGAAGGAAACCCTTCTCCTTAATCCTTCTCCCACTGGCCCTCGCGGGATTGGGGGTGCTCCGCCGGAACCCCCAAAGTGATAAGCCTGCAGATAGCTAAGAAATATTCCCATGAATTGTAATTAGTCTAATTAAATTAATGCAACTTTCATTTATTACCTATACAACAATACAATACAATTTTATTTAGGTAAGGTACATACATACATACAATATTTACAAGGATTGTTTGACTTATAGGTATAGCTAGTACATACAATGCCTAAAGCCACTATTACGCAAAGCGTTTCGGGCACCTATGGATGTAGTTATTAATTGTAATTGGTCTCTACTTTATCATTAAGGATTATTCATTATAATTATTCCTTAATACTTTATTGTTATGCACTAGTCAATAATTATTTATCATTCATCCTAATTAGCTATTTGATTCATTGAAAATAATTGCTTATCATTATACTATTTATTATTATTATTTATATAATAATAATTATTTTATTTATTAATTTATTATTTATTAATTTATATATTAATTTATTATATATTAATTTATTATATATTAATTTATTATATATTAATTTATTTACCATTATAAAATAAACAAGTCCCCAATCTGAGCACGTTTTCTTCCAACCTCAGAAAAAGAACACTGTTTTTCCCAAAAACGGTGGGTTTTCTGAGTGGAAGAGAACGTATGTCTGGAAGCTGACTTTAACCGCCCCAAGCTGCGCGCGCATTGACCCGAGGTTATATAAACCGGGACGGAGACGGCGTGGCCCCTCTTCCCAAGCCAGCAGCTGCTCTTACAAAACGCCCACCCTCCTCCCGTGATCCTCTGCATCCTCTGTTTTAATTTTGAAAGGGATGGCCCACAGACGTGCTCAAGGGGCACTTGCTCTAGCATGCTAAGCATTTGCTGTATCTTTGGGGGTGCACCGCCGGAACCCCCAAAGTGATAAGCCTGCAGATAGCTAAGAAATATTCCCATGAATTGTAATTAGTCTAATTAAATTAATGCAACTTTCATTTACTACCTATGGATGTAGTTATTAATTGTAATTGGTCTCTACTTTATCATTAAGGATTATTCATTATAATTATTCCTTAATACTTTATTGTTATGCACTAGTCAATAATTATTTATCATTCATCCTAATTAGCTATTTGATTCATTGAAAATAATTGCTTATCATTATACTATTTATTATTATTATTTATATAATAATAATTATTTTATTTATTAATTTATTATTTATTAATTTATATATTAATTTATTATATATTAATTTATTATATATTAATTTATTATATATTAATTTAATATATATTAATTTATTATATATTAATTTATTATATATTAATTTATTTACCATTATAAAATAAACAAGTCCCCAATCTGAGCACGTTTTCTTCCAACCTCAGAAGTAAGTAAGTAATTATCAAAAGAAGGCACCAAACCGGGAAGGCTATGTAGCACCATCAAATGCGCAAAATAATCAGAGGGCGCTAAATATCACCAAGGATGCCAATACGAGAACAAAAACGCATAAGGCGAACGATATCAAAAGTATCCGAGTCACCAAGAATTCTATCGAGGGACAGGTGACCGCGAAGGGCGGTCTGAAAGCAAGACACACGCTCGTCCTGGAAGTCAGGACATTCAAGAAGGACATGCACGACCGTAAGAGGGACAATGCAACTAGGACAATAAGGAGCAGGGCGGCGCTCCATCAAGTGACCATGGGTTAAGCGAGTATGGCCAATACGCAACCTCGCCAGAGCTGTTTCCCACCGCCGGTTACGGTGGAAGGAGGACGGCCATGAGGAAACACAACATTTAAGAGTACGTAGCTTGTTACCAGCAACAGACAACCAAGAAGCCTGCCAACGGGTAAGGACTGAGGAATGGATAACCGGGTAAAAGTCGGAATACGGAATGCCTTTGCGAGAGATGGGACAAGAGTGGACAGCTTCCTTGGCAGCAGCATCCGCACGCTCATTTAAAGACACACCAATATGGCTGGGAACCCAACAAAACTCAACCGACTTAAATTTACTGTGAACGAGAAACAGCCAATGCTGGATCTCGACAACTACTGGATGAACCGGATTAAAGGACCCGAGAGCCATGAGGGCACTACGAGAGTCAACAACAACCACAAAGGAAGACTGACAACGAGAAAGCAGGAGACGAAGAGCATAGAGAATAGCATAAAGTTCCGCTGTAAAGATGCTAGTCTCCGGAGGCAAGCGACACATATAAGTGCGATCAGGAAAAACAACAGAGTAGCCAACACCGTCCGCTGACTTAGACCCATCGGTGAAGACAGAAACGGAGCGGGAGTGAGAAGAAAAGTGCTCGAGGAAAAGGCGTTTTAGAACCGTAGGAGGGGTAAAAGCTTTAGTGATACGAGTCAAGGATGTACAAAACCGCGGAAGAGGGACCCTCCACGGGGGCAAAGAAGGAACAACACGAGGAGAAACATCAGAAATACGAACGGAAAGAGAATCCTGTAGGCGAGATAACCGGACAGAAAGAGGGAGGTGGTGAAGAGGAACAGGAACCGCAGGAGGGGTAAAAGTTAAAGCATGACAGAGGCGAGAGGAAGGATGTTGCAAGGACCGCGCAAGATAGCGAAGACAGTAGCGATCACGGCGGTCCTGGAGAGACAGGAAGCCAGTGTCAACATACAAGCTAAGGATGGGAGTCGAACGAAAGGCACCAGAACTGAGGCGCAACCTAGTATGGTGCAAAGCATCAAGACGGCGAAGAGTAGAAGGAGAAGCAGACGAGTAAGCAGGGCAACCATAATCGAGCTTAGACAGGACGAGAGAGGAATGTAAAGCAAGGAGAGTGCGCCTATCTGCCCCCCAAGAAGTATGGGACAAGACCCGAAGGAGGGTAAGGGCCTTAGAGCACTCAACACGGAGGTAAGAGATATGGGGAGACCAAGACAAACGAGTGTCAAAGAGTAACCCCAAAAGCTTCGCGGAATCTTTGTATTCAAGGAGATGACCATAAAGTGACAAAGAGGGACGAAGAACAACCCGTTTCCGCGTAAAAGTCATGGCACAAGTCTTAGAAGTAGAGAACTTGAAGCCATGACCTGTGGCCCAAGACGACACGGCATCAATTGCAAGTTGAAGCCGGCGTTGAAGGAGAGGCGAATCATCACCCTGACAACAAAGGGTAAGATCATCGACATAGAGAGCGGAGAAGACACCAGAAGGAAGAGAGGAAAGAAGACCATTGAGGGCAACCAGAAAAAGAGTAGTGTTCAGAACACTACCCTGGGGCACACCTTCGTATTGCTGAAAAGAGGGAGAGAGAGCGGTACCAAGGCGCACCCGAAAGGAACGACGAGAGAGGAAGCTGCGGAGAAAGAGAGGGAGATGACCACGAAGGCCAAAAGAATGAAGTTGAGATAGGATATGATAACGCCAAGTGGTGTCGTAAGCCTTTTCTAGGTCAAAAAGGACGGCAACAACGGAGGTCTTCGCAGCAAAAGCAGTACGAATATAGACCTCTAAGTTCACCAGGACATCTGTCGTGTTGCGGCACTTGCGGAAACCAAATTGAGAAGGGGAGAGGAGGTGATGGTGTTCCAGGAACCACATCAGACGAACGTTAACCATACGTTCAAAGAGTTTGCAGACACAACTCGTGAGAGCAATAGGGCGAAAGTCCTTAGGGGAAGTACCCAGAGACCCCGGTTTGCGAACAGGGAGGACAACGGCATCGAGCCAGTCCTCAGGGACTGACGACGACTCCCAGATCCGATTATACAGACTCAGTAAATACTGAGACGTGCTCGGAGGGAGATGGCGAAGCATCTCATAATGAATACCATCGGAGCCCGCCGCCGTAGAACCGCAGAGGGCCAGCGCAGACCGAAGTTCAGAGAGAGAGAAGGGATCATTATAGGGAAGCTGAAGATGAGTGCAGAAATCTAAAGGACGAGACTCAAGGACAGGTTTACGAAGAAGGAAAGATTGGGGAAGATGAAGACCAGAGCTAACAGAAGAAAAGTGGGAACCCAGTTCGGAAGCGACCTGCAACGGGTCCGCCACAAGAGTATCATGGAGGTGAAGGACCGGTGAAACATCGGGAACGAACTTACCCGCTATCTTGCGGATACGCTTCCA
The DNA here is from genome assembly GCF_040958095.1 of Procambarus clarkii. Lineage (NCBI taxonomy): Eukaryota > Metazoa > Arthropoda > Malacostraca > Decapoda > Cambaridae > Procambarus > Procambarus clarkii. Next base: position 32,814,848 of record NC_091151.1, read on the forward strand.
GATCTGGGCCAGAGGGGTGTCGGACGTAATTGTTGAGACATAAGATGCCCAACATTCACGTTTAGCTGTACGGATGGCCCTACGGGCCACCGCACTCGCTTTCCGAAAGAAAAGAAAAGAATCGGTCGTCTGCCTACGGCGGTGCTTCTTCCAGGCTGCACGCTTACAGCGGACAGCCCGAGCACAGTCCGCATTCCACCAGGGAACGCACTTCCGTGGACCCCGAGAGGAAGAGCGAGGAATAGAGCGGAGGGCAGCGTCGAAGACAGTGTCATGAAAAAGGAGGAGAGCGCGAGAGAGGGGCAGAAGGGAGAGGTCAGAGAGAGTAGCACTGAGGGAAAATAGGGTCCAGTCCGCCTTAGCAAACTGCCACCTAGGGAAAGAGAGGGAAGGGCGAAAAGAGAAAAAGGAAACAAGGATGGGGAAATGATCACTTCCATGGAGGTCATCAAGAACCTGCCACGTGAAATCTAAGTAAAGAGAAGAAGAGCAGAGAGAAAGATCAAGACAAGAAAGGGTGCGAGTTCGAGAGTCCAAATGAGTGGGCTCACCAGAATTCAGAAGAGACAGGGAAGAAGAGAGGAGAAACGGCTCAAGGAGGCGACCCCGGGTATTCGTCAGAACGTCACCCCAAAGAGAATGACGACAATTGAAGTCACCCAGCAGGAGCACAGGCTCCGGCAAGGAGTCTAGGAGGTGTTTCAAATCAGGAAGAGAGAGCGGGACACTCGGGGGGAGATAAATGGAACAAACTGTGTACCATTTCCCCACAAAGATACGAGCAGCAGAACAATGGAGAGGCGAAGGAAAAAGTAAAGGAACAAAGGGAACATCAGCCCGAATCAAGAGAGCAGAAGAATTAGAAGCCCCAGCAATGGCTGGGGGGGGGGGGGGAGAGAAAGGAATAGCCACGAAAACGACCAGGACGAGCACCAAGCATTGGCTCCTGGAGACAGACACAAAGGGGCGAAAACCGCGAAACCAGAAGTTGGAGTTCGAGGAAATTGGCGTAATAACCTCGAACGTTCCATTGAAGAATGGACAACGACGAGAAGAGAAAGGACAAAAACAGAGAACAAGGAAGAAACAAAGGCGAAAGACCAACAGAGCACGTTAAAGAATATCAGGGTCGGGATCAGGGTCAGCAAAGTCAGGGTTAGGGGGCATGGGTAAACTGAGCAAAGACAGAGGGAAGGAAACGGGAGAACAGATCAGAGGTGGGCGGGCAGGGTCCGGAGGAGGAGGAGGAGAAGGAGGAGACAACGGAGAGGAGCAGTCAAGGACAGCAGCAGGAAGAGGGGGAGTAGAAAGAGAGGAGCGCACCCCAGCAAGAGCAGCAACCGAAAGGGAAGCAGGGGCCAAAGAAACCTCCATAGCAGGAACAGGGGGCGCAAGCACTGAAACGGGAGGGGAAGGAGCAACAGAGCCAGAAGGAGGAGCTGAGGAAGAAAGCGAAGCCTTCTTACCCGCCGGGGAAGAGGAAGGAGAGGAGCCAGGCTTACGCTTCTGACTTAAAGAGACCGGTGTCCCAGCAACTACGTACCGGGCAACGGATTCCAGTGTCTCAACAGGAGAAGCCGAACGAGAGCACACACGACGGCCGTTAGGAGAGCGATGGACATCCGCCCGCACCGACAGGCGGTGGGGAGAGCCGATAGATGGAGGAAGAGGATGGGAAGGAGGATCGGAGGGGGACGAGGAAGAAGACACAGAAGACACGACAGACCGGGTAGAAGGAAGGGGAACCCCAGACAGAGGACCAGGAGGAGGATCCTTCGGGAGAGAACCCAAAGGGACAGAGGAGGGGGCAGTGGGCGCATCAGGGTCTAAGGCCCGGAAACGGTTGCGAGTCTGAGGAAGGCGGGAAGGACGAGGAGAGGAAGAGCGCAACACGCGAGCATAAGAGATATTAGCATAAGGCGGGAGCCGGCGAACCTGGCGCCTCGCCTCAGGAAAAGATAAATGCTCCCGGTGCTTCAAGTTGAGGACGGCTGCCTCAAGCTTGTAAAGGACACACGCACGGGAGAAGGTAGGATGGGCCTCACCGCAGTTGAGGCAACGAGCCTGGGGAGAAGCGCACTCCGACTTAGAGTGACCTTCGCCACCACACAAAGGACAGAGAGAGACAGTCCCGGAGCAGCGGAGGGCACCATGCCCAAACCTCCAGCACTTGTTGCAGAGCCGAGGAGAAGGAATGTACTCCTGGACAGAGCACCTGGCACCAGCAAGAATGACAGAGGGTGGAAGGGTCCTACCATCAAAGGTAATCTTCACAACCCGGAGGGGTTGACGGCGACTACCACGAGGGGGACGAGTAAACGTGTCCACCTGGAGAATAGAATGGCCCTGGGCAGCGAGGATATGACGAATATCGTCGTGGCAGTCGCGCAGGTCCCGAACACCGGTCGGAACATGGGGCGGGAGCAAAATAGTGCCAACACTGGCATTCAACTGAACGTTCTTCGAGACCCGAACGGGGGTCTCGCCAAGGCAGGATAAGGCAGCCAAGCGGGAAGCAGCATCCTGAGAAGGAGCAGCAACGACACGTGTACCGAGACGAGTGGGGTTGAAAGTAATGGAGGCATCCACGGAATCAATGAGATGTCGATGGAGGGAGAAATCGTCAGGAGGCGCAGAATCAAGAGGGAGGAGATCAAAATATTTGGCCCACGAAGCGGGACCAAACAAGGCTTGATAGGTAGCAGAACTGGAAGGAATCGAGCGAGGGCGGCCGTGACGAGGACGGCGGTGAGAACCCCCAGAGAGAGAGGGGTTAAAAGGCGCAGTAGTTACAACTAGAGAAGGAGCCGCGCCAGGGGACGAGGTAGTCACCACTGGGGGCTTGGGGCTCGACCCAACCACAGAGGAGGGAGGGGAGCCAGAGGAAGGAGTCAGAGAGGCCAAAGGAGGAGCAAGGTCGGGGCCCAATGCAGCGGAGGCTACAGAGCCCGGTCTTCCAATACGGACCGACTCGGGGGCTTGGTCGCCCACCCCACGAGCCTGAGAAGGTAAACCAGAAGAAGCCGAAGCAGGGGTAATCATCTTGACGAAAAGAAGAATTCACTCACGAATGTGCCCCCACACCCACCATGGAGCCACAATTAGAGGCAGGACACCCAACAAGAAGCTATCGCCGATCTTGTCGGGGCCTCCTAGGGGTGCGTCGCGAGTATACGCCCCACAAACGCCACCTTAAGAAACCGACAGTCCGTCGAGATCGGGTTCAGTGACGAAGTGGGGATTGACAATAAAAGGTTCCCCTCGCTCTCGACGTCGGGTACTGCAGTTCTACGGGTGCATGAGTATGCCTCCTCAAGCACCCGGGCGTCAAAATAGAAGAAGTCCAAGGGAAGAACCAGAACGAGCAAAAGGTCAGCAGGAAACGGCAAGCAGATAGGAGAAGAGGGGGGAGAAAAACGAAACAGAAGGAAAAGGAAAAGATGCCCAGCAGAATTGGAGAGGACGGCAGCAGGAGCACAAGGCTAGAAAAGGACAGAGGACTGTCCCAAGGAGCATCACACTCCGGCAGCCGCCCACTAAGCCCCCACACGGCGACAACGAGCTGAGCGGGGAGGGGGTTCCAACCTCAGAAAATACAATAATGTTATCAGTTCTTAAGAACTTTTTCTGAGTTTGCCTACATTTCAGCAGCTACGTAATATAACCATTACATGTCATCACGACCCTAGTTGTTGAGTGTACTGTGAACTTTAGAGAGTACTTGATTACAGATGACTTAATCATTTAATATTTCAATGTTTAATTCATGTTCCCACAATGACTTAGTTTTTTTATCTGTCTCTGACAAATTCGGGACATCCGTTACTAACGTACTAATTTACTAATCCATAATATAACTTCGGAATGGATACGTCAGTACTCAGAACTGCGACCCAAGAATTCCCCCCCAAGAATTCTATGGTGTCCATCTAAAAATCACTTTCGTTTGTTTTCCCTCTTTTCTCAAAAGTGGGTGGTCCTTCGATTTATATCAATCATAATAATCAAATAATTTAATATCTGAGTTAAAGCCCCAGATACCCAACAGAGGGTGTCCAGCTGCTGGACACCTTTTTTGACCAGGAGAGTGGCTGTGTTGACGGCTTTAGAGTGATCACTGCATGATTCAGGAACTCTTAAAGCTCTTCTAAGGTCGTTGGTTGCTTCACATTCCAGAAGATAGTGAAGTAATGGCTTTTCTGTGACACTTTGGCAGAAGATGCACTCTGGGTTCACCAATCTGCCAGTTGCATCTGTAACCTAGATGTAGTATATACAACCTAACTGCTGTTTACCTGTGGATTCCTTTAGGGATATTTAACCTCTCTAATTTGATTGCCTGAAGATACCATATTGCAGAGGGCGAACCTTCAGCTACTCTCTGGTGTAGACAGGCTTTGTTGAGGTGTGAGAGTTTTTTGGTGATGAGGTTTTTTTATGTTCTCTATGCTGGGTTTAAATGTTTTATGTATTACTGGATGACGAGTTGCCAATTTAGCAATTTCATCAGCTTTCTCATTTAATGGGATTCCAACATGGAAAGGAATACAGTTTAAGGTTATGTTGAGTCCTTTGCCTTTAGCGACTGCTCCAAGATACAAAATGATGGTAATTATGTCCACGTTATCTTTCCACTGTTTTTGTCCTAATATTTGAAGTGCAGCTTTTGACTCTGTGTGTATGATTGCATTTTGAGTATTTTGTGCAATCACATATGTGTCGGAAAATCCGACACCATTTAATATAACATACAGACAGATAATAATTGCTGTATTGTATAAACAAGTTACCCATAGAAAACGTAACTTGTAGTGGAATTACCGTCTATAGAAAACGGGATATCATCACCACATACTATTATATATTCTCCACCTATTATGGTGGGAATTATTCTTAAATACATTAGTCTTTGGACTTTACCATCATAAAAACATCTCATATAAATTAACTTAATTATCAATATTAAAGTAGAGTAAATGTGACCCTTCTATCACTTTCTGTCATCTGGACAATGTAAGCCAGGCGTCAGTGATGAGGGAGCAGCCATTGTTTATACTAAGACCACAGAGGCTCACGGGAGCAAATACGGCTCCTGTTAATTTTACTTGGACGTAGTGTTATGGAAACCAAAGGTGTACCATCTTCAACACGCTGTCAACAAATTCAAGTTAAGTGTTCTTCCGAAACCCCTTTATCTTTCATTTGTGGCCATTAATGTCTGGATATAGGGTGACCCGGTTAGAGCACGAGATAGCCTCATACTAAAGGTAATTAAGCCAGGTCTTTAAGGTTCCATGTACAGTGTTTTCTCTGATATAGCTTGTCATATACTAGGTTTCTGGCTTCACAGCTAGCGCCCTTTTGACAGGTCAAGACGAGGAAGCATGCTTTGTGCATCAGTTACCAGGGTGATGGAAGCTACCTCAAAGAGGGAAAATGTGGTGTCTACATCCTGGTTATACCTGGTGGACAAATAAGATAAGGAACCTCTTCAATGTATGTAGTCTAATACTGTAGTTTGATTGGCTGCATATCTATAAATTCAATTAATATAAACCCCCCCTAATGTGTAGAGGATCGATTTGTGAGATTATGAGATTATTGCAGAAATACAGTCCACTTATGATTATACAAATTGCTATCGAAGTATATAAATTAATGTAAATATAAATTCTATATATATTCATATAAATTAAATAAATATAAATCTCACAGGTAGGTTCCCACATTATTTGGTCATTTTCGAACCGGATGACGGATTATTTGGTCCTTTGAACCCACATTTGGTCATCTTAGTACCGGATGAACCAGTTAACCAGTGGATTCATTAAATATACTAGTGCAGTGTGATTTAAACAAAGCCAGCAGTCAATGACGGCCGCGTTGACTCGTGCGAGTTCACGAGCCCCGCTCAGTTCAGATCAGCCTTAGTCAGCGGTTTCATGCACACCCACAGATATTTGGTGGCGTGTTATTCTGTGAAATGACAGCGCTAATATTGAAGCCAGCCAAATTAGTGGCTGTGTCGCGAGATTGTTCACGGATTTCGTGGTGTTAAATTTTGCGAGAGATTATCTACGAATTTTGTGGACTTTATTTCGCGAGGTCACTAATAATATTTAATACTTCTTGATAATATTAGAAGTTTCATACAGGCTAATTAAGAGGCTATTATCAATGATTGTGTATATTATTTCTCCAAAATAGAGAATTATTTAATATATTGCACTAGTGATCACAGTATAATATTTACTAATTGCCAACCCACAACAGGGTTATCTTGAGATGATTTCGGGGCTTTTAGTGTCCCCGTGGCCCGGTCCTCGACCAGGTCTCCACCCCCAGGAAGCAGCCCGTGACAGCTGACTAACACCCAGGTACCTATTTTACAGCTAGGTAACAGGGGCATAGGGTGAAAGAAACGTTGCCCATTTGTTTCTGCCTCGTGCGGGAATCGAACCCGCGCCACAGAATTACGAGTCCTGCGCGCTATCCACCAGGCCACGAGGCCCCAGCAGGGTAGGATATTACCATTGACTAGTTGAACTATTATCGTTCATCCTAGTCCCAATATTACCATAGTCAGTTGTACTATATTCAACAACCTATCACCATTAATGAATGGTCCAGACCCTATTTTGGGTGTAATTTTTATCAACTCGAGTTGAGTTGTGTATATATAATAATTTACTTATGATCATTACACCTTTGAGTGATTAATTAGTGTCTCTACCATCCTAGGGTGATTTTGAGGAGCTAACCTAAAGGTACTTCCATGACACTGGTTCATCACTCAAATCATTAGTGTGTATGATTGTATATATATAATGTGTATTAATTTTAAGTGCTAACCTCTAGTAGAGGTAGGATCAGCCTAGTGAGTGCAGAATTTACCCTAGGCTACCATCAGAGCTTGTTCAGTATTATGAGCAGCCCAAGTACAAGCCCCACAAGGCTTCACCAACTAGCCAGTATGGATAATGCAGGGAGAATGAAAAGAACCCTTGCAGGTCTTAAAGGCCACTTAACAAGACAGATCAAGAAATGTGAAGATTTGTCACAACAATCTCAAGTTGATAATGCTGACCTGGAAAGCTATTATCAAGCAGCTGCAGGTAAATTTGAGCAAATCAAATGCCAAATAGCAACATATGTGGCTGAACTTGCCAACACTAATTTATCAGAAACAGAAATAGATGACATTATGGTTGATCTTGCGAATTATGAAGATCACACTCAGGCCACGTTACAGCCTTATGTCAAATTAATTGCCCAGAACAAGGCAACAACAACAACAGTTGCATCTAATGCGAGTCAAGCAGAAGCTCGACTCCCTCCAATTAATTTACCCACTTTCTCAGGAAAAGATGAGGAAGATTGGGACGAATTTTGGAACAAATTCGTTGACCTTGTAGACTCAAAACAATCTTTACCAAAGAGTAGTAAATTCTATTATTTGCAAGGCCAATTATCAGGTGAGGCTAAAACAGTAGTATCCCATCTGAGATTAACTAATGACGGCTATGATCTGGCAGTAAAACTCCTCAAGGATAATTATGCTGATCCAGAAGTAAGAACATCACATTTAGTTCATGAGCTGTTGTATTTACCCCCACCGGAGGCTTCAGCTGATTCACTCCAAGTCTTCAAGCTGGAGATAGAATCATTGATCAATGCCCTCAGCCTGACAGCAGATACAAACGGGGCTGAGTGGGTCTTGAAAATAATTGTCCAGGAGAAAATACCTAGGGACATATTGAGACAAATGAGTGCTCATTACAATAAAAGTATCTTATCAATGAATGAAATATCTGAGGGTTTAAAGTCAGTAGTTCATCAATTACGAACACATGACAAATTAAAACCACCAAGTAAACCCTCAGAAACCAATAATAGTAAACAACAGAGTACCAAAGGTACTCCAAATCAATCTAGACAATATAATTCAACACCAAAATGGAACAGTGGCAGTGTGGGCGTATATGCAGTGGGACCCTCCAAGCCAATAGTTACTGTGTCACCCAAGAACGTGACACCAAAGGGTACTGGAAGCTATGGAACATGTTTGTTCTGCAATGAGAAACATTCAATGTACCACTGCCCTAATTTTCCTGATAGTGACGCCCGTGTTGAGCGACTCAAAGATTTGCAACATTGCACGAGGTGCCTCAGGAAACATAACATCAACGACTGTGATACCCAATTACACACCTGTAATAGGTGTAACAAAGGTCAGCACCATGCAGCATTGTGCAGAGACACCAAAACAACGTCTCCAAACCCCAAGGTGGAAGATAGCATTCCCACCTCAGTACAGTACTGCAAGGTGCAACAGACAAAGAGTGTCCAATCGGCAAAGTCTAAAGGTAATACGACTTTGCCTACTGCCCAAATTACCATCCAGAATAAGAGGGCCAAGGTCCATACCCGTGGGTTGTTTGACCAAGGATCCCAGAGAACATATGTCACTAAAAAGTTGGCAGATGAATTACAATTAAGGCCTGTAGCCCAGATGTCATTCAATATCTCAGGGTTTGTAACAGATGCAGGACCTCAAGTCTACCAGGTGGTACAACCATCAGTACGCTTAGGCAGGTACGTCTGTCGAGTACAAGCCATTGTGGTGGACAAAATACCAGTAGACCTACAAGTTCAAGGTCTGAGAGCAACAGCCAAATTCCTGAGAAATAGAGGAATAAAATTGGCAGATAATATTAAGTCTGATCACCTCACTGACTTCGGTCTCCTTGTAGGGACAGACTATTGCCATCGATTCATCGGTAGCCCTACTAAATATCAGGGTATAACCATGTTAAACTCTGCAGGAGGTAAATTACTCTCAGGCCCAGTATCAAGCCTGGGGAGAGCTATGCCTGCAGATAAACAATACCAATAGAAATCTAAATTTGTAAGCTGATTATATTTCTCCAGTAGCATTATACTAAGGAGATTACAGCTGACTATAGCAACAGAGGTTGATGTTAGTATCATCATTTAAAGCTGAAGATGAGTTCAAGAGGCCTCAGTGGCAAATCAGTGAACAGTAGCCTAAAACAGCTACAAGTCACTGCGACCAATGTCAATGAACCCACTGCAGTCTCAGAACCATACTTTACTTTAATGATGAGCTATTCAATCTTCTGAATCACTTAACTAAATTAAACCCCAATAAATCTGATGACTGATTTGATACATTTATTATTTAATCAAGATGTATTCCATGGGCCTCAGTGTTTATATATCAGTGACCAGTTACCTGAACAAACTTCAAGTTATATCTAATGTCACTGATCTCACTGCAGTCCCTGAATCATACTTGACTGTAGTACTTGATCACATTCAGTCTTCTGGGTTAAGTAATATGTAATTAGGCTTGAATATTAGCCTTTCAAGAGTTGACAGGGAAATGAAATCGCATTAGACTTCTAACCCCTGCAACTCTAGTAGGGGACATCCATCCTGTACGAACAGACGCACAAATGTGTGATTACTAACTATTAACATCAAATTAATCTAATAATTCAAAGGAGGAGTATCGGTGTTCCTCTGCTCTAAATAGGACTTCGACCCGTGAGCAGCCCCCTGGGGAATTATGTCGGAAAATCCGACACCATTTAATATAACATACAGACAGATAATAATTGCTGTATTGTATAAACAAGTTACCCATAGAAAACGTAACTTGTAGTGGAATTACCGTCTATAGAAAACGGAATATCATCACCACATACTATTATAAATTCTCCACCTATTATGGTGGGAATTATTCTTAAATACATTAGTCTTTGGACTTTACCATCATAAAAACATCTCATATAAATTAACTTAATTATCAATATTAAAGTAGAGTAAATGTGACCCTTCTATCACTTTCTGTCATCTCGACAATGTAAGCCAGGCATCTATAGAAAACGTCTATAGAAAACGGAATATCATCACCACATACTATTATAAATTCTCCACCTATTATGGTGGGAATTATTCTTAAATACATTAGTCTTTGGACTTTACCATCATAAAAACATCTCATATAAATTAACTTAATTATCAATATTAAAGTAGAGTAAATGTGACCCTTCTATCACTTTCTGTCATCTCGACAATGTAAGCCAGGCGTCAGTGGTGAGGGAGCAGCCATTGTTTATACTAAGACCACAGAGGCTCACGGGAGCAAATACGGCTCCTGTTAATTTTACTTGGACGTAGTGTTATGGAAACCAAAGGTGTACCATCTTCAACACGCTGTCAACAAATTCAAGTTAAGTGTTCTTCCGAAACCCATTTATCTTTCATTTGTGGCCATTAATGTCTGGATATAGGGTGACCCGGTTAGAGCACGAGATAGCCTCATACTAAAGGTAATTAAGCCAGGTCTTTAAGGTTCCATGTACAGTGTTTTCTCTGATATAGCTTGTCATATACTAGGTTTCTGGCTTCACAGCTAGTGCCCTTTTGACAGGTCAAGACGAGGAAGCATGCTTTGTGCATCAGTTACCAGGGTGATGGAAGCTACCTCAAAGAGGGAAAATGTGGTGTCTACATCCTGGTTATACCTGGAGGACTAAGGCCTGCTGTACAAATAAGATAAGGAACCTCTTCAATGTATGTAGTCTAATACTGTAGTTTGATTGGCTGCATATCTATAATTTCAATTAATATAAACCCCCCCTAATGTGTAGAGGATCGATTTGTGAGATTATGAGATTATTGCAGAAATACAGTCCACTTATCATTATACAAATTGCTATCGAAGTATATAAATTAATGTAAATATAAATTCTATATATATTCATATAAATTAAATAAATATAAATCTCACAGGTCGGTTCCCACAATATGCAAATGCCTGTTGTATGGCAAACAGCTCAGTTTGGGTTGATGATACTAGTCCTCCCAGTCTCCAATATGCCTGTACGCTGGCCGGGCAAAGAGCAGCGCTCTCATATTCTGTGTCCACCGATCCGTTTGTTAAGATGTGGGTGGCTCCTGCTACTGCAATGCTATACATTTGCCTGACAGAATCCTACCATGGATACCAAAGGAAGGTGCAGAAGCACTAGGTGTGTCACTCTCTATGGTGAATAACAGGTCACTGGAAACAGGAGACTTACCAGAAAGTTGGAAGACAGCTAACGTAGTCCCAATATACAAGAAGGGTAACAGGCAAGAGGCACTGAACTACAGACCAGTTTCCCTAACTTGTATACCATGCAAGGTAATGCAGAAAATCGTGAGGAAAAGGCTCGTAGAGCATCTGGAGGGAAATAGCTTTGTAACATACCACCAACAAGGGTTCAGGGACGGTAAATCGTGCCTCATACGTTTAATAGAATTCTATGACCAGGCAACAAAAATTAGGCAGGAAAGAGAAGGGTGGGCCGACTGCATTTTCCTGGACTGCCAGATAGCCTTTGACACAGTACCCCATAAAAGGCTGTTAAAAAAGTTAGAGCAACAGGCAGGAGTAAAAGGGAAGGTGCTCCAGTGGATAAGGGAGTACTTAAGCAACAGGAAACAGCGAGTAACGGTGAGGGGGGAGTCATCAGAGTGGCGAGATGTCACCAGCGGAGTCCCACAGGGCTCAGTACTTGGACCCACCTTGCTTCTAATATACATAAACGATCTTCCGGAGGGTATAGACTCGTACCTCTCAATGTTTGCTGATGATGCCAAAATTATGAGAAGTATCGAGACGGATGACCTGGACAAACTGGAGGAATGGTCTAGAAAATTGCTGCTAAAGTTCAATTCAGGAAAGTGTAAGGTAATGAAATTAGGCGAAGGGAGCAGGAGGCTGAACACAAGGTATCATCTGGGAGGGGAAATCCTGCAAGAGTCAAATAGAGAGAAAGATGTGGGGGTTGATATCACACCGAACCTGTCCCCAGAGGCCCACTTCAAAAGAATATCATCAGCGGCATATGCTAGACTGGCCAACATAAGAACTGCCTTTAGAAACTTGTGTAAGGAATCGTTGAGGACCCTGTATACCATTTATGTAAGACCAATCCTGGAGTATGCAGCTCCAGCCTGGAGTCCATACCTAGTCAAACACAAGACAAAGTTAGAGAAGATTCAGCGGTATGCCACCAGGCTCGTCCCAGAACTGAGAGGAATGAGCTACGAGGAAAGGCTAATGGAGCTGAACCTCACATCCCTGGAAAACAGAAGAGTAAGGGGAGACATGATAACCATCTACAAAATTCTCAGGGGAATTGACAGGGTGGACAAAGACAAACTCTTCAGCACGGGTGGGACACAAACAAAGGGACACAGGTGGAAACTTAGTATCCAGATGAGCCACAGAGAAGTTAGAAAGAATTTTTTCAGTGTCAGAGTAGTTAATAAATGGAATGCACTAGGAAGTGATGTGGTGGAGGCTGACTTCATACACAGTTTCAAATTTTTTTTTGAGATATATACAAGAGTTGTTACATTCTTGTAGATATGTAGATGTAGATGTAGATATGTGAAATGTAGATTTGATAGAGCCCAGTAGGCTCAGGAATCTGTACACCAGTTGATTGACAGTTGAGAGGCGGGACCAAAGAGCCAAAGCTCAACCCCCGCAAGCACAATTAGGTGAGTACATTTGCTTTTCTATTATGCGCCTTAGGATTGTTGGATCATAGGCAGCCTTTTTAATTGGGAAATTACTATTACTATTTTGAAAGTAGGCTCTTCCCACGGTGCGGAAGAAGTGTAATTTTTGTGTGGTTGATCACCCTCTCTATCAAGAATCATGCTTTTTATATGTAGTCTGTTTAGGACATTTCCTGCTCTGGCAGCCCAAGACTTTCCATTGTTTTGGCCAAGGCCTGCCGAACTGGGATTGGATCAGGAGAAATAATTATCTTACTGATAATTGTAGCTGTTCTTTGTGATATTCTTTGTTGAAGAGAGGACAAACCCGTTTCCAGTCATAGAGTTTCGAGCCTGGTCCACATGGGGGCTCCCAGTGCTGCTCTCATAGAATTGTTTTGGGCAACTTCAACCTTTTCCACTGTTGGTGTGTGTTACAACCCTTGAGACTTAATACGGTTCTTTTCCCACAGTGATCAATATATATTATATCGGCCTTGCTAACATGTGTCTAGGGGGTAGAGAAACAACACTGCATAAATTGGGAAAACAATGTATCTACGCTAAGGGTGACAAACATAACAATTAAATGGTAAATATAATAGCCAGAAATATTCTTTAGCATGCAATAATATAAATAAAATCCTTATTGAGCAATGAGCAATATTACCATCACATGAATGAGTAATTGGGATAATACACAATCATCTAACCAGAGAATTAACCGAGTATTTAGCTAAAATTAACAATAACCACGGACTTAACTTAAAACATGTCTCCTCTCGACCAAAACTGCCACGCCTCTACCCAAGCGTCGGTTCCCAGGGCAGGCGTCCTACCACAATATCAACGAAACATCCACATAAACTATTGTGTAAATTCTACTAACAAAATGTAGTACTAATATTCAAATCATTATTAATCTTAAGAGTATTAACTACTGTACATTGCTCAATATAATTTACTGGCAAACAATAATAAGAATTAATCAAGGTTGAACTATAACCACTCGCTTGACATCAAGTTCCCACACTGGCCACATCCAAATATGGTCATCCCCCCACACGGAAAAAATCAACATGAAAATACTTGCACAAAAGCCTCATACAATATAATGCAACTCAGGCATGCTACAAGATATAACATACAATAATCTAATATCATCCAACTGGATACTATACTAATTATAGAACTAGACAATAAAGTATATAAGCATCAAGAGTAATGTTAAAATCCTAGTAAGATTCGTAACAGTGTGATAGACTTGTGAGTGCAGGTGCGGCATAGTCGATCACTGATCTGACTGCCTGTACATAGTATGTACGCAGGACTTGCAGATTGGCTCCTCCAGAGAGGGAGGTTAGCGACCTGAGGATTGCCATCTGAGCCGCAGTTCGCTCTCTCAAGTAAGTGACCTCAAAATTAAAATTCATGTGTGTGTCCAGGATTATTCCTAGATACTGATAAGTGTCCACCCATTCAATTGGCTGACCCTGTACTGTGAGTTGGATGTTGGGCTTCGCTATTTTTATGGGCATGGCTTTCATCTTTGAGGGGTTGAGTTTGATACCAATCTGTTTTGCCTCTTTACTGATGCAGTCTAAGCATTTGGGTGCAAGGCGCGCCGCATCCCTACCTTTTATGATGATGACAAAGTCGTCCGCGTAGTTTAGCAGCCTGTAGTGATGTGGGAGTTTCAACCTCATTATTCTTTCCATTAAACAGTTGAAGAGAAGGGGGCTGAGAATACCTCCTTGCGGTGTACCATTTTCATGTCTTTTGTATTCAGAGACTGTGCCATGAAGTTTTACTCTTGCTTCTCTGTTTATGAGACAGTTTTTGGTCCAGGAGAGCAGGTTGCCTCTGACCTCTTTGTCAATGAGGCAGCAGAGAATAGCTGGGGCACTAGCCAGTTCAAATGCTTTCTCGAGGTCCAGGAATATCAGCATTCCTGGTCTGTCATTCAATTGGGCTAACAGAGTTGTTATACATTCCACTGTGCCAACCCCTCTTCTATAGGCATACATATCATAGTGCAGTTTAGGCATTTTCCACTCCAGTCTGTTGAGTGCCATTCTGTCAGCCGTCTTGGCTGCACAGCTTTGGAGAGAGAGATGGGCCTGGGATTAGCTGGATCTTTGGGTTTTGGGATCGGCACTATATCTGCTCTATTCCAAGCTGTAAGTCTAGTTTGAGAAGCCCAGGGTAAATTAATTAACCTTAGGTATGCAGCGTCTCCCTCTGGGCCGAGGTTTCTAATCATTTAATAGGTTATTTTGTCGTCTCTAGGGGATGTATCTTTGGAGTTTTTCTTAGCCCGATTGAGCTCATCCTGTGTGAAAGGAGCATTAGTGTCAGAGACTTCTTCACATGCTGTAAGGATTCTGTGCCACCTTTCTTCCTCTAATCCTGTCTGCACTGCTAATACATCTGGTGGAAGCTGATTGCTGGCTGCTCTTTCTGCAAACCTGGTTACCAGAACTTCGGCTTCCTGTTGAGGATCCTAGGGGTGTAGAGCTTTAGGTGTTTTGTTTCCTTTGGCCCGGTGGATTTGCTGCCACATCTCT
Source organism: Procambarus clarkii (assembly GCF_040958095.1). Taxonomy (NCBI): domain Eukaryota; kingdom Metazoa; phylum Arthropoda; class Malacostraca; order Decapoda; family Cambaridae; genus Procambarus; species Procambarus clarkii. The sequence continues at coordinate 32,829,997 of NC_091151.1, forward strand.
CCAAAAGAGGTGTGTTCATTCAGATGTGAACACCATTCCAGCCACTTTTGTTCTTTTATTAGTCTGGTCTCTCGTTGCAAATTTTCCTTGACAAAGTAAGGTCCTGTTGCGGTCACTTGGCTGCTTTTTGTATAGCTTTCTTGTTCTGTTGAGTCTATTGTTGAGTTCTTTGACACGTTCCCAATAGTACCAATGATCTTTATGGTGTCCGGTGGACTGTTTTTTTTAGTGGGATTGAGTGGTTGGCTGCACTTTGAATCGCTTTGACAAAATCTTGTTCTGCCTGATTAATGTCTTCGGGAACATCATAGTTTCTATGCCACTCTGAAATGAGGTTTTGAAATCGGTCCCAGTTTGCTAAAGCAAAGTTCCAGGCTTCAGATGGAGGCGGAGGTGGGGTAGGTAGGTCTAACTTAAAATCAATTTGGATCCCATAGTGGTCGCTTGTGAGTGTGAGCTCAACTGACCATATGGTTGCATCTCATAGGGAGGCTGAAACGAAGGTAAGGTCTAATCTACTTCCATGGATGTGGGTGGGTTCATTCTTGTTTAGGATTTGGATTTCTGGTAGCTGGTCTAGTAGATGTGCAATGTAAATGCCGGCCTCATTTGTTGTGTTCGAGCTCGGTGCCAAACGATGATGGGCATTAAAATCTCCACAAATAATTGTGTTTGATGTAGTCGTGTGTCCAAATAACACAGAGAGATCCATTTCAGCATGTGGAGACCTGTGCAGATTAAACACTTCAAGTTTGTCGTGTCTTAGCTCAATGGTTACTCCCATTACCTCTGTCCCTGCTCCACTATCGGGTGGGCTGGTTATGGACTTGGAGATCAGGTCACATTTTACATAGATTGCACATCCCCTGGATTGTCCGTTGATCCATGGACGGAAGAAGCCTCGATAGCCTGAGATTTTAGGTTCTAATCCGGCTCGAAGCAGGCTCTCCTGCAGTATCAGGATGTCTATGCTTTTGGTTGCTGCTATGCATTGTAAGTGTTGCAATTTTGTGCGCAGCTCTTGCGCATTCCATTGCAGGATTTTTAGACCTCTAGGTTCTTGGAATTTGCTGATATTACCGTGATATCCATGGAGTCTGATGAACACGCCATGGAAGTTGCAATTAGTGTAGAGGATCTTAGTGGACCTGAAATTGATTCATCAAGGTGCTTTCAGACGAGCAGGCCTGTTTTTTAGGGAAGTGTCTCCTGCCCTGCGTTCTTGAAGGTGACGATATTATATTTTCGAATTTCTTGAGCTTGTGCTCAATTGTCTTCCGAGTCTCTGTGGTTTGCTTGATACCGTTTATCACAGCAGACTTTCAACCAATTCCGTGACCAAAGTTTTGAGCATTGGCCAGTGAGCATCCAGTTGTGCGGGAGCACTATTTACTGTTGTGCAGGTTTGGGGCCTGGCTACTTTTTTACCCTTCTCAGTGGACACTTTGACACTGGAATTGTTACTCTTACCCTTATTGCCCCCAGTGGGCTTACTGGATGCAATGGGAGGTCGACTGCTTTGAACATATTTCTTGTGGCCCCCAGCTATCCCCTTTGTCTTGGATGGAGGCCTTCACACCCTTCACCATGCTCTGGGCTCTGGGCATCCAGATCAACGGAGATTCCTACCCCAGGGTCATGTCCCCTCGGGTCATGAACACTGTAAATACCTAAAATCTCCACGGTCATCCATCCCTGCTGTGCTCACCACAGCTGTAGCACATTACTCTTGGCCCATCTGCCTAGAGTGTGTCCACCTGCACTCACCTTCCTGACCGCTATACCTGCAAAATATTCCCCGAGTCCCCTGGCTCGATCCCATTAGTACATGACACCCCCTCGGCTCCTCCACCCCACCTGAGTGCAGCTGCAAAGCAATTGCAGCTGGCCCTTATCTCTGCCTTGATGTCAAGGGCGAATCTCGGCTATAATGTCACGTTGGCTTCCATTCCTCCCCTTTTTTTCTTTAGAGTAAAACTCAGTGTAGCGCCATGGCTTTCCTTCTACTCTACCTGAAGCACTGTGACATGATCCCGGGAGACCTTCTCAAGCCTGCAATTAGTCCAGGTGCCGATGAGGTTAAATACATACATACACATATATAGTCACAATAAATACCTCTATCATTAGGATAATTGCCAACTTATGTCACTAAAATATCATACTGCCACGTTGCTAGCCCACTGCTGCCACCAACTCCTGAAATTATCAATATTGCTTCTAATCCATAAGACTTATCCACTTCGACACACCATAACTTCTGGTCATCCCCACAACCACTGATGACCTCATTATATCAACACATCCCCCACAACCACTGATGACCCCATTATATCACAACACATCCCCCACAACCACTGATGACCTCATTATAACACCACACATCACCACAATCACTGATGACCTCATTATAACACCACACATCCCCACAACCACTGATGACCTCATTATAACACCACACATCCCCACAACCACTGATGACCTCATTATAACACTACACATCCCCACAACCACTGATGACCTCATTATAACACTACACATCCCCACAACCACTGATGACCTCATTATAACACTACACATCCCCACAACCACTGATGACCTCATTATAACACTACATATCCCCACAACCACTGATGACCTCATTATAACACTACACATCCCCACAACCAGGCACAGCGTCATAACGCATCAACCTCGTTAAGTCGATATTACAGTTCCACCACACCTGGCGCCCCTGCGTCACCATATACTCCTCAGCACCAACTGTACAACAGACGTCCAAACCCCACTACACCACACCAAATTCGGCGTCTCCAACGCCATCAACACCACACGGCGTCTCCAACGCCATCAACACCACACGGCGTCCCCAACGCCCTCAACACCACACGGCGTCTCCAACGCCATCAACACCACACGGCGTCCCCAACGCCCTCAACACCACACGGCGTCTCCAACGCCATCAACACCACACGGCGTCTCCAACGCCATCAACACCACACGGCGTCCCCAACGCCCTCAACACCACACGGCGTCTCCAACGCCATTAACACCACACGGCGTCCCCAACGCCCTCAACACCACACGGCGTCCCCAACGCCCTCAACACCACACGGCGTCCCCAACGCCCTCAACACCACACGGCGTCTCCAACGCCCTCAACACCACACGACGTCTCCAACGCCCTCAACACCACACGGCGTCCCCAACGCCCTCAACACCACACGGCGTCCCCAACGCCCTCAACACCACACGGCGTCTCCAACGCCCTCAACACCACACGGCGTCCCCAACGCCCTCAACACCACACGGCGTCTCCAACGCCCTCAACACCACACGGCGTCTCCAACGCCCTCAACACCACACGGCGTCTCCAACGCCCTCAACTCCACACGGCGTCCCCAACGCCCTCAACACCACACGGCGTCTCCAACGCCCTCAACACCACACGGCGTCCCCAACGCCCTCAACACCACACGGCGTCTCCAACGCCCTCAACACCACACGGCGTCTCCAACGCCCTCAACACCACACGGCGTCTCCAACGCCCTCAACACCACACGGCGTCTCCAACGCCCTCAACACCACACGGCGTCCCTAATGCCCTCAACACAGTTCCACATGGAGTACCCAACGACCTCAGCACAACAACACGTTTCCAATGCCATAACATTAATTGGGTAGATTAACACTATTGAACACACGGGGTACACGCACTAGGGGACACAGGTGGAAATTGAGTTCCCAAATGAGGCACAGATATTAAAAATATTTTTTTTATTGTCAGTGGTGGAGGTGGTGCTATTCATATATGCAAAATTCTGATTTTTGGATAGTTGGTTAAACTCATCATATTATAAATAATGTCCTAAACATACCTAGAAAAAATATTATGCAAATGTGTATTGTTTGACCTAGTTGGGTGTGACTAGATTTGTACAAATAGCACAATGATTATAATTGTGCAAGTTGTGTATTAATTATGCAGATTATGTATTGATAGTATTTTGCACATGTTGTATGATGATTGCAATTATGTATTGATCATATTCCTGCAAATTGTGTATTGTTTGTGCAAATTGTGTATTAATTGCATATGTTTTGTAAGAGGAATTGTGTAGTTGTGTATTTAATGTATATGTGTTAGTTATGTAGTGTTCATATTTTGTGCTAGTTGGGTATTGATTATATATGTGCGAGTTGTGTATTAATTTTATTTATGTTCAAATTGTAATTGTATTTTTGTGAATTTTGTATTTGTGCTAGTTGTGTATTTTACATATTTTGGCTAGTTATATATTGTATGTATTTTGTGCTGGAAATGTATTTGATTGTAGTGTTGCAAGTTGTGTAATAATTATGAAAGATATGTAATAATTGTGCAAGCTGTGTATTAATTGTGCAAGTTGTGTAATTGGTTATGGAGGAATTGTGTATTTGTGCTTGTTGAATATTGAGTGACATTGTGCAAGTTGTGCAATTATATAGCAAGTTTGGATGTATTAATTATCCAAGATGTGCATTAGTTACACAAGTTATGTATTAAATATCCATGTTTTAAAATAATTTTTGTGCGAATAGTGTATTTATGTAAGTTGTGTTTTAATTGCTGAAGTGGAACTGTTGCAACTATTTTTTTGGTGCAAATTGCGTATTTGTGTAAATTATGTGTATGTTATCTGAAAAAAATTCTTCATGACCAAGTGTGAAAGTCTATTTGGTTTATATGTCAGTGGTGTGGGTATTTTGTGAAAATTATGTTTATGAATTTGTGAAATGTTAGTGAAAGTGCATTATTGATCGTATGAGCATATAAGCAATTTGCTATATTTGTGTAAATACCATACTTTGTGTAAATGTTATACTTTGAGTGTACATGCAATATTTATGCAAATGGTATACTTACTGCAACTGATACGGCAACTGACATTTTGAATGTAAATGCCATATTTTGTCTATAAATGGTATATTTTGTGTGTAAATGACATATTTTACGTGTAAATGACATATTTTACGTGTAAATGACATATTTTGTGAGTAAATGATATATTTTGTGAGTAAATGTAATATTTTGCATGTAAGAGTTATATTTTGTGTGAAAATAATATATTTGTGCATAAATGACATGTTTTGTATGTAAATGATTTATTTTCTGCATACATGGCATGTTTGTGTGGAAATGTCATATTTTGTGCGTTTGAATTTTTAAATGATGAGGTGTTATATATAACTTTTAATATAACTAACGAAGGACATGCAAAGCTAGGATAGGTTAGGATAAGACAGAATATGTGTAGTTCAGATATGATAGATTGGATTGGGTCAGGGTTGTGCCTGGGTTATATTAGGATAAGAATGGATAGGTTAGGTTAGGGTAGGATAGGAGCGGGAAGGTTAAGTTTTGGATTGGAGCAGGGCAGGATTAGGATAGGTTAGTGTAGGGTTAGTTTAGACTAGAATAGGTTAGGTTAAGATAGTTTTTTTGGCTCTGATAGGTAAGGATCTGATGGGGTAAAGGTAGGTTTGGATACATTGGATTGGAGCAGGGTAGGATTAGGATAGAATAGTGAAGGTTTACTTAGACTTGGATAGGTTAGGTTAGAATAGAATAGAATAATTTGCATTATATTTTTTCGGAGTTGCTCGAATGATATGTTAATATCGATGATTGTTGTGCATAAATATTATGGGTTCTATCAACTGAACGATTATTGGGACGAATGCACACTTTATTTATTGCTAGAATATGGTCTATGATTTAAAAAAAAATAAGATTTAGTGTTCAACTACTTACACCCGACTAAATAGAGGTGACATTTATATAAAATGGGATTATTAACTATGGGTGTATATGTACGTATGTATATATGCACGTACGTATGTATGTATGTATGTATGTATGTATGTATGTATGTATGTATGTATGTATGTATGTATGTATGTATGTATGTATGTATGTATGTATGTAAGTATGTATGTATGTATGTTTGTATGAATAAAATGTGTGTGTGAATATAATAGGGTGTTTAATAATATTTTGGATTTGCTTGAATAATATGGTTACCTTGCTGATTGGTATGCATTAATATGAATTAACTGTGCAAAAAAATTAAGATTACTTGGGGTGAATGAGCTGTGGGATTACTGAAATTTTGTTCTTAATACATTTTTGGGATTAATATGGTATAAATTACATTTGATTAATGGAGCTATGGTGGGAAAACGGGCTATTCTCTATGCATGTATGGGTTGTGGAGTACGTGTAGGTATGTATGTATTTGTGACTGTTGGTTTAGAAACAAGTTAGCTGATTTGCATAGCAAGATTAGGATTTGAGCTTTGGGAATGATTAACCTATGAATATAGTGGCTAGGATCCAGCTGAGTTACCAGATGGATGAATTGCGGTGCGACATTTGGGCAGCTATTTGATGGATGTGAAGACAGTTGACTAACCTATGAACAGGGGCACTAATCCGCTGAGCTGCCAGAGGTACGGTAACTTCCTTTGTAATAGAGTGGTCCATTTATCTACAGTTTTACATAAATGATGTTGCTGTATAGGAATTATCCAGATTTAAAATGGTATAGGAACTGCTGTAGAGAACCCCTGATATCTACAGTTATCCCCTATGTCCCATGATACAGATATCCCCTATATAGATATCTTGATATAGATATCCCCTATTTCCCCTGGAGATAATCCAGTTCTGCGTTTACAGAGATGGTCATGTGAAATATTATGTTTCCTCCATTGTTTGTTTTGTTAAAACTAGAATATAAACTTTAATTACCAACCCTTGATGAGGTTCGTTTTGGGATGAGAGGTTAAACTAATCTCTCACTGAAACTGCTTGTGACGTCATGCCCCAGCTAAGGCAGCGTTTCCTGTTAGTGGAACAACACGCCTTGGAGCTGATGATGACGTATCTATTAAGATTATAAGAACATAAGAATGAAGGTAACTGCAGAAGGCTTACCCATACAAGGAAGCTCCAATTTATATCCACCCAATCTTATATTCACTAAATGAGTATTTTGATAGAGTATAGATGGATTTATGTTACATTGAGGGGTGTGTGGATGTTTTTTAGTGGAATTAATGAGGTGTACAACGGATTAGCATTGAAGGAATCTACCAAGTCTATTGATATCATAAAAATATAAGAATGACGGTAACTGCACAAGGCCTATTTACCCATATGAGGCAGCTCCTATTGATATCCACCCAATGTTATTTATATACTAGCTGTACCCGGCCACGCGTTGCTGACCCTCCATTGCCCCCGTCTTCCCCACCATTACCCCTTCACCCGTCCACTTGTCCTCCCAATCATTTCCCACTCGCACGTCCCCTTGTCTACCTCACCATCCCCCACTCTCCCGTCCCCTCGTCCTCCCAAAGAATCCCCACTCCCCCGTTCCCTCGTCCTCCCCATCATCCCCAACTCCCCTGTCCATTCATCCACCCCACCATTCCCCCCCTTCCCCATTCCCTCATCCTCTAATCCCTTGTCTTCTTGTCCTCTCCACCATTCTCCACATCCCCGTCCCCTAATCCTCCACAACCCGTCCTCTTAAAAATAACGTCACTTTTCGCTCGTATGCGCGCTATGGCCAAATTTGGACGTAATTTGAAATGAAATCGACTCACAAAAGTGACGTACTGTTCCGTTTTCTGTTTGAGTCGTCCGGATTACTCGGCAAGCTTAGAAGAGGCAACTTTCCATTAACGTTTTTCATACTGTTTTGAAACTTTATGAGAATTTCCTGCCCACCTAATCTATCAAAGGACCCTTAACTTACTGTTGTTGAAAAAAAAAATCCCAAATTCATTTTCATTTTTTTTATTTTCAAATTACGTCCATATTCGGCTATACGGGCAAACGGCCAAAAGCGACGTTCTTTTTAAGAGGACAGATAATAATCCATCCCCTCATCCTCCCCACCATCCCCTCATCCTCCCCACCCTCTTGCTCAATGCATTTCCAAATGATCTGATGTTCCCATCAGAAAAATGGGAACATCAAATGATCTGATGTTCCCATCACTGAAATATAAGAACAGTTTAAAAAGACGAAATGAAAAACAATGAAAATATATATATATATATATACATATATATATATATATATATATATATATATATATATATATATATATATATATATATATATATATATATATATATATATATATATATATATATATATATAAATATATATATATATATATATATATATATATATATATATATATATATATATATATATTTATATATATACTATCTGTACCCGGCCACGCGTTGCTGTGGCTCAGCAACGCATGTCCGTTGCTGAACCACAGCAACGACGGACGGATGGAGGACAGGAGCGAGTTCTCCTGAGTCCCACCTCTCAAGTGGAGACAGGAGAGGCTCAAAGAGTGCTGTGGAGCCAGTAGAGAAGTCCCAAGCTGAGAGCTCAAGAGTTGTTGCCGAAACGGAAGAGTCGATGAATGGCGCGAGGAGGATCCACAGAAGAAGAAGGGTCCGCTGCTACAACTGTGGAATATTCGGACACGTCGCGCGGGAATGCAGACACCCTGAGCAGCGGTGGAACGTTGCTTTCGTGAGGGTCGAGGACCAGATGGCCGAGTGGGTGCGGGATGAACCCGTACTGAGTGGGGAGAAAAGAGTTCACCCATTCGTGTGCAAGGGAACCGTAAGGATGGGGGACGTAGACCCCATCCCGGTGAAGATATTAAGAGATACTGGGGCAGATTTTACCCTGGTGAGTGAAACCCTGTTCCCCGAGGGTTACGGGAGTACCAGTGTGGGGGTGGCAAGTGTGACCACTGTTGGAGGCCGAGTGAGGATGCCCCTACACCAGGTGACTCTGAATTCTGATTATGGCTGCCAGACCCTAGTGGTGGGAGTCTGCGCATCAATGCCCAAGATGGAGGCGCAAGTCATCTTGGGAAATGACGCATGTGGAGGATATGTCCTCCCGAATCTCGCGAAAGGCGAGGAGTGCATAGAGCACTATGAGGAGACAGGCGGAGTGTTAGACGCCTGTGGGGACGAGAAAGGAATCGCCACTGCGGCGTTCCCGGTTTGTGCTGTGATGCCGAGGCAGTGCGAAGGGCACGGAGGGTGTGGATCTGATAGGGCTGACGAGGAGACGTCCGACAGTCCAGAAATCGATCACCTCTTCATGGAACCCGGAGAACGAGTGGAGGGCGAAGGCAGCCCGGATGGTGAGATGCAGGTGAACCTCACCAGTTCTCTTGGAGTGGACCGCACTCGTCTTGGAGAGTTGCAGCAGATAGAATTCCCCGAATTGATTCGTGAGGCCAATGGAGGACGTGTTGGTCCTGAGAGGGTCAATCATTGTTACATACAGGACGGCATGCTGATAAGAGTGTTCTGCACAGAGCAGGGAACTGAGTGGGATGAAGCAGTATGTCCTGCGTTGTTTGCCATGCGTAACACAGTGGTAGGATCGTTAGGTTTCTCACCTTTCCAGCTGGTGTATGGACAAGGGGTGCAAAGTCCTCTGTCCATGCTGAAGGAACAATGGACACCAGGAGTGACCGTGGGAACGGTCGACGGATACGCAAGGAGCGTCTCGCATTGGCTGCAGGAATACTGGTTGGAAATTAAACTCATCCGATGGGAAGACAACGTAGTAGCAGATGCCCTGTCCTGTATGCACTAACCAGACATGACTCTTATTTTAAGGGGAGGGGTATGTGACGGTGTTGCCCCCCTTATATTTCTCCCACGCCTGCAGTAAGAGTCATGTCCACTTTACCAGAGCGTTCTCTACGTCGCAGGCATCAGTTTGGTATATGTGGGAGAGTGGAGTGTTCTCGAAGTGCCGAGAAATTTATAAAAGAAGAGTATTTTGGGCTGTGGTTTAGGCCCTTTAGGAAGCCAATATGGCGCTGGCTCTTCTGTTTTCCCGCCAAAACTGTGTGACGTCAGTGACACCAGATTGGTCGCCGACAGCGACGTGGCACAGGGAGCCAATGAAAACCTCCCGTGGTGAATGTGACGTGACGAAGGAAAGGGGGTCCGGTCATCGCGACAGTTTACCCCGTCTCCGGAGGACTTACGCGTCACCCGTGGTCTGCCATCACCTGTGGGGTCTTCCTTCGTTCATGTGTTGGACCAGAGAAGGAATTGACAGAATATTGAGCAACAAGTGCTCCAGGAACAGGTGTTGTGCAAGAGTGGAGTCTAGGCAGCGACATATGCGACGGCTGAGAGCTCCACAGTGATGACGTAGTTGCTGAGCCAATCCTCCGGAGGGAATCAGTCTGACACGACACGTCAAGGTGGTTGGACGTGCGAAGATTGGTCCTGTCAGTTTGACAGTTGTTTCCCGCTCCCGTGGATTTTACGCGTCACCCGAAGTCTGCCAGTACTCTGTGAGGTCTTCCTTCGTTCATGTGTTGGACCAGAGAGGGAATCGACGGGATATTGAGCAACAAGTGCTCCAGGACAGGTACTGTGCAAGAAGAAGTGAAGTCTGTGCAGTGACGTATGCGATGTCTGAGGCAGTTCACCAGTTTGTGATGGCGTAGTGGCTGGTCCGAGCCACCGGGAAGCAGCGGAAGAATAAAACTATTCGGGAATCCGAACGACTGCAGCCGAGACGTAGGCGAGCAGCCGTAGCTGGGAGGAGAAGTCGACGGCCGGGAGACCGACTCCAACCCTACAAGAAGTCGAGGAGGAGCACGGACCTGCAGTGAAAAGGCATGGAGACGACGCGCTTATGGTGGGACGTTGATTGAGTTCCTGGAGGACACGACAGTGTGTGTGGGGGCGTTCCCTACACGAGGCAGGAGCAAGGACCAGGAGCTACAACTCAACTCTCACCGGAGGATAGGTGGAAGTAGGTGATTCTAGTTTCCCTCCCAATTCCCCTTTAGTCAGCTATATTATTTAGCCAGAGTATTTTGTATGTCGTGAGCAAGGCTAACCTATGTCGCAGTAAGGCACAAGTGTGCAGTGGGGCTACATAAAGTACCCACGATATTTATGATTATTATTGGTGTGTACAGGCACCCGGAGTAATTGATGAATTTACTGTGTTGATAACGTTTTTCATGAGACTTTAATAAGATCATTTAGTGAGAGAATATATATATAAGTATGCCAGTGTTTGGAATTCGGCTATGTGCCCAATAACTATGTTATTACCATTATGGATGTCTGACTCATCCATATATATATATATATATATATATATATATATATATATATATATATATATATATATATATATATATATATATATATATGTCTATGCTCGTGTATTGAATAATCATTCATGTGTGCAGTGATTAATTGTGTTATCGCCCACGGAAGGAATTATTGAGAACTCCAGTGATATATACTTGCATACGTTATCATTAAATGAAGGGCAGTATGTTATTCTATGATAGTGAGTTATTGTGCCTATTAATATAGAGATGTTTGATTGAGCTCAAGATCAGTGCAGCGAAGTGTTGACGTGCTATTGTCGTAAATATTGTGTGTTCGAACTTCTAGTGATCTTTGAGAACTTAAAGAAACAGAGAGCGTGACGCCAGGAAAACAAGCAATAAACATTCGCGCGTGGGTAGTCGCCCAGCTGATTTTGACATTGACGAGAGGGGGAGCGTTGCCGGCTTGGTGAGTTCATATTAATTGTGTGGGAACGAGCGACTCCCGCCTGAAACAGCTGTTCGCTTATTGATATAATCTTGTGATGTCTTTGAATGAGTTTTAAGTAAAATACAAAGTACATTGGTGTTTATATCATCCCCTCCATATTTCTTGTAGCTATGTAATACCTGAAAGCAGAGAGTGACAGAAGTAAATACCTGCCTGATATCAGACATATTGAGTGTGTTCTTGCCACTGTTACCACAATTCAACAAAACCACTGACCTGTTACTGGACACCGAAAACACCAGTTGGCGACCTTGTGGTTAGTAGTAGAGCCCTAGGTTGGGGCGGGCATACAACAGTTAAGTGAACAAGTTGTGTTCCCACTCCTTCTCGATCAGAGGCCGGTTGGGATTGACTGGGATACTCTCCTGGCGTACAGTGGCGCCACGAGGAAAGAGTGAAGACCCGCAGGGCTACGGTGAGTGACCTTGAGTATACTGTTGCTCGCCGAGGAACCCCGACAATATATATATATATATATATATATATATATATATATATATATATATATATATATATATATATATATTTTAAACCTAGAAGGGGGTACCACCTCTGGTGCAAGTGTAGGGACCCATAGCCTCGGAGAAGAAAATAAAGAGTACTCAGAGAAAACCTTGTGGATCCTCACTGAACACGTTGATATTTTCTTCTTCTACCACCCCTATTCTTTTGGTATGTGTGTATATATATATATATATATATATATATATATATATATATATATATATATATATGCGAACAAGCCTGAATGGTCCCCAGGACTATATGCGACTGAAAACTCACACCCCAGAAGTGACTCGAACCCATACTCCCAGGAGCAACGCAACTGGTAACTACAGGGCGCCCTAATCCGCTTGACCATCACGGCCGGACAGAAGGAAGTGGTAGCCGAAGCTATTTTAACCACTTCCCCGCCAGCAACTCGGATGGTAATCTTGGGCATAGCATTTCACTAAATCACCTCATTCTTCGGGGCACACGTGAGGAACACAAATGCGAACAAGCCTGAATGGTCCCCAGGACTATATGCGACTGAAAACTCACACCCCAGAAGTGACTCGAACCCATACTCCCAGGAGCAACGCAACTGGTAACTACAGGGCGCCTTAATCCGCTTGACCATCACGGCCGGACAGAAGGAAGTGGTAGCCGAAGCTATTTTAACCACTTCCCCCCCGGCTACTCGGATGGTAATCTTGGGCATAGCATTTCACCAAATCACCTCATTCTTTGGGGCACACGTGAGGAACACAAATGCGAACAAGCCTGAATGGTGCCAAGGACTATATGCGACTGAAAACTCACACCCCAGAAGTGACTCGAACCCATACTCCCAGGAGCAACGCAACTGGTAACTACAGGGCACCTTAATCCGCTTGACCATCACAGCCGGACAGAAGGAAGTGGTAGCCGAAGCTATTTTAACTACTTCCCCGCCGGCAACTCGGATGGTAATCTTGGGAATAGCATTTCACCAAATCACCTCATTCTTTGGGGCACACATGAGGAACACAAATGCGAACAAGCCTGAATGGTCCCCAGGACTATATGCTACTGAAAACTCACACCCCAGAAGTGACTCGAACCTATACTCCCAGGAGCAACGCAACTGGTAACTACAGGGCGCCTTAATCCACTTGACCATCACTGCCGGACAGAAGGAAGTGGTAGCCGAAGCTATTTTAACCACTTCCCCGCCGGCAACTCGGATGGTAATCTTGGGCATAGCATTTCACCAAATCACCTCATTCTTTGGGGCACACGTGAGGAACACAAATGTGAACAAGCCTGAATGGTCCCCAGGACTATATGCGACTGAAAACTCACACCCCAGAAGTGACTCGAACCCATACTCCCAGGAGCAATGCAACTGGTAACTACAAGGCGCCTTAATCCGCTTGACCATCACGGCCAGACAGAAGGAAGTGGTAGCCGAAGCTATTTTAACCACTTCCCCGCCGGCAACTCGGATGGTAATCTTGGGCATAGCATTTCACCAAATCACCTCATTCTTTGAAGCACACGTGAGGAACACAAATGCGAACAAGCCTGAATGGTCACCAGGACTATATGCGACTGAAAACTCACACCCCAGAAGTGACTCGAACCCGTACTCCCAGGAGCAACGCAACTGGTAACTACAGGGCGCCTTAATCCGCTTGACCATCACGGCCGGACAGAAGGAAGTGGTAGCCGAAGCTATTTTAACCACTTCCCCGCCGGCAACTCGGATGGTAATCTTGGGCATAGCATTTCACCAAATCACCTCATTCTTTGGGGCACACGTGAGGAACACAAATGCAAACAAGCCTGAATGGTCCCCCAGGACTATATGCGACTGAAAACTCACACCCCAGAAGTGACTCGAACCCATACTCCCAGGAGCAACGCAACTGGTAACTACAGGGCGCCTTAATCCGCTTGACCATCACGGCCGGACAGAAGGAAGTGGTAGCCGAAGCTATTTTAACCACTTCCCCGCCGGCAACTCGGATGGTAATCTTGGGCATAGCATTTCACCAAATCACCTCATTCTTTGGGGCACACGTGACGAACACAAATGCGAACAAGCCTGAATGGTCCCCAGGACTATATGCGACTGAAAACTCACACCCCAGAAGTGACTCGAACCCATACTCCCAGGAGCAATGCAACTGGTAACTACAGGGCGCCTTAATCCGCTTGACCATCATGTGTTCCTCACGTGTCCCCCAAAGAATGAGGTGATTTGGTAAATTGCTATGCCCAAGATTACTATCCGAGTGCCGGCGGTGGGGTGGTTCAAATAGCCTCGGCTATCACCTCATTTTGTCCGGTCGTGATGGTCAAGTGGATTAAGGCGTCTTGTACATACCAGTTGCATTGCTCCTGGGAGTATGGGTTCGAGTCACTTCTGGGGTGTGAGTTTTCAGTTGAATATTGTCCTGGGGACCATTCAGGCTTGTTCGCATTTGTGTTCCTCACGTGTGCCCCAAAGAATGAGGTGATTTGGTAAAATGCTATGCCCAAGATTACTATCCGAGTGCCGGCGGTGGGGTGGTTCAAATAGCCTCGGCTATCACCTCATTTTGTCCGGTCGTGATGGTCAAGTGGATTAAGGCGTCTTGTACATACCAGTTGCGTTGCTCCTGGGAGTATGGGTTCGAGTCACTTCTGGGGTGTGAGTTTTCAGTTGCATATTGTCCTGGGGAGCACTCAGGCTTGTTCGCATTTGTGTTCCTCACGTGTGCCCCAAAGAATGAGGTGATTTGGTAAAATGCTATGCCCAAGATTACTATCCGAGTGCCGGCGGTGGGGTGGTTCAAATAGCCTCGGCTATCACCTCATTTTGTCCGGTCGTGATGGTCAAGTGGATTAAGGCGTCTTGTACATACCAGTTGCGTTGCTCCTGGGAGTATGGGTTCGAGTCACTTCTGGGGTGTGAGTTTTCAGTTGCATATTGTCCTGGGGACCATTCAGGCTTGTTCGCATTTGTGTTCCTCACGTGTGCCCCAAAGAATGAGGTGATTTGGTGAAATGCTATGCCCAAGATTACTATCCGAGTGCCGGCGGTGGGGTGGATCAAATAGCCTCGGCTATCACCTCATTTTGTCCGGTCGTGATGGTCAAGTGGATTAAGGCGTCTTGTACATACCAGTTGCGTTGCTCCTGGGAGTATGGGTTCCTGGGAGTGTACCAGTATATATATATATATATATATATATATATATATATATATATATATATATATATATATATATATATATATATATATATATATATATATATATATATATAAATATATATATATATATATATATATATATATATATATATATATATATATATATATAAATATATATATATATATATATATATATATATATATATATATATATATATATATATATATATATATATATGTCGTACCTAGTAGCCAGAACGCACTTCTCAGCCTACTATGCAGGGCCCGATTTGCCTAATAAGCCAAGTTTTCATGAATTAATTGTTTTTCGACTACCTAACCTACCTAACCTAACCTAACCTAGCTTTTTCGGCTACCTAACCTAACCTAACCTATAAAGATAGGTTAGGTTAGGTTAGGTAGGGTTGGTTAGGTTCGGTCATATATCTACGTTAATTTTAACTCCAATAAAAAAAAATTGACCTCATACATAATGAAATGGGTAGCTTTATCATTTCATAAGAAAAAAATTAGAGTAAATATATTAATTCAGGAAAACTTGGCTTATTAGGCAAATCGGGCCTTGCATAGTAGGCCGAGAAGTGCGTTCTGGCTACTAGGTACGACATATATATATATATATATATATATATATATATATATATATATATATATATATATATATATATATATATATATATATATATATATATATATAAGGGAAGCCGAGGGAAGGCTCCCTCGTCCGATGCCTTCCAAAATGATCTGATGTTCCCATCAGAAAATTGGAAACATCAAGTGATCTAATGTTCCCATCACTGAAATATAAGAAAAACAGCTAAAAAATGAAATGAAAATATGAAAAAGTAAAAAAATAAACTATACTCACGAAATGAACGGAATGTTAAACAACACAGCTCAATTCCAATGCAATTCACACAAAATATTTAAATCAAAAGGAAAAAAATCAAAATCTATGAAAATTAAATTTATCAATGCAATCAGAAATATTAAAATGGAATTGTAACACATTTAGTATGTGTGTTGCTCATACATGCCACGATGGATGCTGTTTTTCAAGAAATGAATAATTTTACCTGTAACAGGTGTGGCATCTATACATATACTTACGAATTGAACGGTATGGTAAACAACACAGCTCAATTTCAACACAATGTCACACAAAATAATTAAATAAATCGAAAACTATGAAAATAAAATTTATCAATGCAATCGGAAACATTCAAATGGAATTCGTGATATACTTAGTATAGCGTGCATGTTGCTATTATGTGCAACAGATGGCGCTGTTTTTCAAAAACACATGTTTGTACTTGTCACAGAGGTGGCATCTATATAGTAGGTATATAAAAATACGCGCATATTCGAATGGAACATTGTGTCAGAATTTCAAAGCAATCGGTGAAGAACTTTGGGAGATTACAGTGTGTGGTTGCTCTTACATCCAACAGATGACGATGTTTTTAAAAAAAAAAACATGTTTTCTCCGGTCACAGGTAAAACATGTATATAGTAAGTACATAGAACCACGCGCCTGTTTGAATGCAACGTCGTGTCAAAATTTCAAAGCAATCTGGAAAGAGGTTTCGAAGATTTCTCCCACATGAAAAACAAATGAAAAAAAGTTAAAAAAAAAAAACATGTTTTTTTCCGTCACAGACGTAACATCAATATAATATATACATAAAAACCTGCTCGGATGCGAATGGAACATTGTGTGAAAATTTCAAAGCAATCGGTAAAGAACTTTCAGAGATTAGCGATTTTGAACAAACGAACATTTCCATTTTTATTTATATAGATTCAATAAATGAACGGTATGGTAAACAACGCAGCTCAATTCCAATGCAATGTCTCACAAAATAATTGAATCAAAATGAAAATAAATCGAAATCTATGAAAATTTAATTTGTCAATGCAATTGGAAACATTGAAATGGAATCATAACATATTTTGTATAGCCTGTGTTGCTTTTATGTCCAACAGAGAGCTGTTTTTCCAAAATCATGTTTTTACCAGTCACAGGCATGGCATCTATATAGTAGGAATATAAAAACATGCGCGTATTCGAATGGAACATGTCAAAGTTTCAAAGCAATCTGTGAAGAACTTTTGGAGATTACAGCATGTGCTGCTTTTACGTGCAACAGATGGTGCTGTTTTTCCAAAAAAGCATATTTTTACCTGTCGCTGATGTGGTATGAATATAGTAGGTATATAAAAACATATTCGAATGCAACGTTGTGTCAAAATTTCTAAGCAATCCGTAAAGAGGTTTCAGAGATTTCTCTCACGTGAAAATTCGCATGAAAAACACAGTTTAAAAAAAAAGCATGTTTTTTCCTGTCACCGACGTGACATCTATATAGTAATGTTATAAAAACACCCTCGTATGCGAATGAAATGTTGTGTCAAAATTTCAAAGCAATCGGTGAAGAACTTTCGTAGATTAGCGGTTTTGAACAAACGAACATTTACATTTTTATTTATATAGATGTACACTGAATGAGTATTTTGATTGGGTATAGATGGATATATGTTACAGTGAGGTGTTTTTGTGCATTAATGTGGCAAACACGGGATTAGCAGTGTGGGAGAAATAAATGAAAATGTCTGAATGATGTCATAGCTTGTTTTTGAAAATTATTAAATAAAATAAAATAAAATAAAATAAAATGTTTATTTAGGTAAGGTACATACATACAATAAATTTTTACAAAGATTGGTTGACTTATAGGTAGAGCTAGTACATACAATGCCTAAAGCCACTATTACGCAAAGCGTTTCGGGCATGATAAACTTAAATGACAAGCTTAATACTAATTGAGTAGAATGAAAACAAGAAATGAAAACATAGATGAAAAAGCAGCAAATCATAACAAAACGTTGCATGTAGTTGGAGACTTCAACAGGGGGGGTTCAGCAGTGTTCCTATGTGAGAGATAGTGGATTTCATTCAATCCTATGCTCAATAAGCGATCATTGACTGGACACTAAATATATAAAGGCCCGGATGAGTAAGATGGGCAAATAGGACCTTCCGAATATTGAAGGAGTGACATGATTGAAGTGTACAAATGGAGATGAAAAGGGGGTATTAATTAAGTAGGCTTACTGCAGTTCATCTAATAGCGGCAGTTGATGTTTTGGTTAACACAGACAGAAAGTAAATAGGAGATCCTGCAAAGGCCTTCTGCAATTTCATTTCTTATTTTCAATATGCGATCTTAGCTAGAAAATGAACTTTGAAATTGAGAAACAGTATGAAAATGGGATTAAGGAAAAACGGGCTTAATGTGGGAAGATGGGGTTAAAACCAAGTCTAGTGCCTTTGAGGAGAAACCAACTCTTATTTACAAAAAAGCCTCCAGATTTTTAGCCCCTGCTATTGCATTGCTCTTCAACAAGTCACATGATCTCCAAACCTTTCCAGATATTCTAAAAAAAGCGAGAGTAACCCCTGTACACAAATGTGGTGATCCCACTGATGTTAACAACTTCAGACCTATATCAATTCTGCCAAACTTGTCTAAAATATTTGAAAAACTTATCTACAAGCAGCTTTACTCTTATCTAGCCAAACACAATATACTTAGCTCTTGCCAATATGGCTTCAGACCCAAAAAAAGCACTAACGATGCACTTATTTGTATGATTAACTTGATACATGCAGCTCTTGATAAAAATGAGTTCCTTATTGGATTACTTGTGGACCTGCGTAAGTTTTTTGACACTGTCAACCACTAAAACCTTCTTCTTAAATTACAACATTATGGAGCCAGAGGTCACTCCCTGCAGTACCTTAAGTCTTACCTTACTGACAGGCTCCAATATGTTTCTGTGAATAATTCAATTTCTCCCACCCTACCCATCAACATTGGTGTTCCCCAGGGCAGCATACTTGGCCCTCTTCTCTTTCTCATCTACATTTTAATGACCTTCCAAATGCCTCCCAACATCTCAAACCAATTCTATTTGCTGACGACACGACCTTCATTTACTCCAGTCCTGACCCCCTTGCTCTAAATGTCACACTGAAAACTGAGCCAAATAAAGTCCATCACTGGCTAACTGCCAACAAATTCACCCTCAATATTGATAAAACTTTTTATATTTTGTTTGGCAATAAATCCTCTAATCAAATAAATCTCAGGATTAACAATACACAAATTTGTAACAAAGTAGATGGCAAATTCTTTGGCGTTCTCATTGACCGCAAGCTGAATTTCCAGGAACACATTCTAAATATATCAAAAAAGGTTAAAAAAAACTGTTGGCATTCTTTCTAAGATCAGATATTATGTACCTCGCCCTGCCGTAGTGACACTCTATTACTCTCTCATCTATCCTTATCTCAACTATGGTATTTGTGCTTGGGGTTCTACTACCCAAAATCATTTACGTCCTCTAATTACCCAACACAAAGCTGCTATTAGGACAATCTCTAACTCTGGCCCCAGACATCACTCGGTACCCATACTCAAATCTCTGAATATGTTAGATATTAAGTCACTGCATATCCTCTCATGTGTATTTGATGTATATAAAACGCTGAACTGTAATGTCAATCCTGACCTTAAAAGCTTCCTAGAAGGTTGTAACAGATCCCATGAGCACGGCACCAAAAACAAATACCTATTTGATATTCCAAGAGTACGACTTAGTTAAACTAGAAATGCTTTACAAATCAAGGGACCTCGAATGTGGAATGACCTTCCCAATTATGTTAAAGACTGTACCTCTCCCAACCATTTTAATATAAAAACTAAGTACCACTTAATTAACTCAATGTAACCTACCTCACCCCTAAATGTCAACCATGTCTACGATTTTTAATAATGCTGTTTGTTGACCAAATTGTATTTTTGTTTTTGTCTGCCATGTTTCCCCCCCCCCCTTTTTTTCTGATTTTTTCACAATACAATTTATACTTTAATCTAAGTTAGTATTAAGTTTTAGTCATAATGTTTTTCCTGACCGAAACGCTTTGCGTAATAGTCGCTTTAGGCATTGTATGTACTAGCTCTATCTATGAATCCATCAACTTTTGTATTTCACCTTGTATGTATGTACTTTACCTGAATAAATATTTGTATTTGTTTGTAAATGTCAACCCATGTCGACGATTTTAAACAATCCTGTTTGTTGATCAAATTGTATTTTTTTTTCTGCAATGTTTCCCCCCCCCCCCATTTTTTCATTTGTTTTTCTTATTTTTTCTCAACACAATTTATACTTTAATCTCAATTAGTATTAAGTTTTAGTCTTAGTGTTTTTCCTGCCCGAAACGCTTTGCGTAATAGTGGCTTTAGGCATTGTATGTACTAGCTCTATCTATAAATCCATCAACTTTTGTATCTCACTTTGTATGTATGTACTTTACCTGAATAAATATTTGTATATGTATTTATTTGTTTGTCCTGCACACCGCCCCCATCCAGTGGGGAGCGGTGGATAGGTTACAATCACTCTTAGTTACTACCTACAGTTAGCAAACTGGGGATATTTGGCTAAAATTTCTGGTAGTAGATCATTTAGAATGAAATATTGACACATCGCTGGAACATTGGTTATAGAATTGTCTCTGAATTCACGTATCTTTTCGCACTCCATCACATAGTGACGGAGGGTGTGCGAATAATTTTGTTGACAGTTTACATTTGGTCAGGTCTACATCGGCAGATAATGAGAATTCCCAGAGATACTTGTAACTGAGTCTAAGCCGAGCAGTAGTACAGTGGTCAAAAAGGGGCAAAATAAGGGACTTAACATAAACAACCGTTGCCAAATTAAACTGCAAAATCCTGCTCCGGAACATCGGCAGCTGGAACACCTGCAGCTGGAACACCTGCAGCTGGACATCACAACTGGAGGATCAATATCTGCTGAAGATAAATAAATAGTGGCAACTGGCCACCAGGGAAAACTTCAGTGATAAGTAGAAGTCCAACTGCAAGTCAATTAGGGACCATTAGAACCTGGGAGCTAACGTTAAGGGAACGCCGGGAACGAACTAAAGCTAAAGCTGAAGCTTTCCCCTGCCAAAAGGGCTAGGATATCAGCAGCTAGCGCGTCAGCAGCTGGAAACAACGAAACAGCAACAGCTGTAACATCGACGGTTGGGACAGCGACAGCTGTCAGTTTACATTTGGCAGACAGCTGTGCAGTTTACATTTGGCAGACATCAGCAGCTGCCGAAGAATCAAAATTAGCAGCAACAGGCCAAGGGAAAACTGCAGTAGTCAGGAAAGTGCGACTGCAAAACAATTTATGCTCAAAGTAATGCTGGAATATAACTCGTTAGAGAAACGGGATTAATACATGAAGCTGAAAATAAAATACATTCAAATACAATAAACTGAAAATGAGTAATAATGATAGGCACAACGTCAGCTGGAACCCAGCCCGCTGGAACTTCTGGGGCTGGAACGTCAGCAGCTGGAACCTCGAGAGCTGGAACGCAGTAGCATGGACATGAACAGATGGAACCGCATAAACTGGAACATCAGGAACAACTTCAGCCGGAGCATGGGAGCTGGTCCAACAACCGCTGGAACATCAGCAGCTGGACCGTGTTCCACCTGAACAGCAGCAAGCTGGAACAGCAACAGCTGCACCCACAGCAGCTGGAACACCGACTGCCGGGAATGTCAGCAGCCGGAACACCAACAGCTTCAGCAGCTGGACACCAAAACTGAGCAACAACGTAGTAAGAGAGCGGCGGCTTGGACACTAGGGCAGACAGCTGGACTGGCTGCAACAGCCCCAACCGATCATCAGCCGCTTAACTCATCACAGGAAGAACGTCGGCTGGACAGAGAACACAGCGAGCGCATCGCGGGAAGAACGTCGGCTGGACAGAGAACACAGCGAGCGCATCGCGGGAAGAACGTCGGCTGGACAGAGAACACAGCGAGCGCATCGCGGGAAGAACGTCGGCTGGACAGAGAACACAGCGAGCGCATCGCGGGAAGAACGTCGGCTGGACATCAACCCCTGAATGAAGGCAGCTAAGACGGCAGCGGCTATGACAACCAACACGTCTGGATAAATCAGCAGCCGGGAGGCCGCAGTTTCTTCCGGGCTACACCGGGCAGACGAGACGTCTTTTTTTTTTAGATATATACAAGAGTTGTTACATTCTTGTACAGCCACTAGTACGCGTAGCGTTTCGGGCAGGTCCTTAATCCTATGGTCCCTGGAATACGATCCCCTGCCGCGAAGAATCGTTTTTTCATCCAAGTACACATTTTACTGTTGCGTTAAACAGAGGATACAGTTAAGGAATTGCGCCCAGTAAATCCTCCCCGGCCAGGATACGAACCCATGACATAGCGCTCGCGGAACGCCAGGCGAGTGTCTTGCCACTACACCACGGAGACCACGGTCTGGATAAACCAGCAGCCTGGGAGGCCGCAGTTTCTTCCAGACATACCGGTAACCGGGGCCCGGCCAAGGGCATAGAAACCGAAGTAGCCCAGCCAAATGCATAGAACTAAAGGGGCCCCAGCCTGGGCATAATAAACTGAAATGGCCCTAGCCTGCTGGGACATAAACAGCAGTGGCCCAATCCTGGGAATAAACAACAGAAATGGCCCTAACCTGGGGCATAAAACTGAAGTGGCCCCGACCTGGGCATAAGCTGAAGTGGTCTCGGCCTGGGGGATAAGAAACAGGAGTGCCCCCAGCCTGAGGCATAATAATCTGAAGAGGCCCCGGCCTGGGCAATAAACTGAAGTGGCTCCAACCAGGGACATAAGAAGCAGAAGTAGCCCCAGCCTGGGGCATAAAACTGAAGTGGCCCTGGCCAGGGCTTAAAAAACTGAAGTGGCCCCAGCCTGGGCAACTGAAACTGAAGTGGCCCCAGCCTGGGCCACGGTAAACTGAAGTGGCCTCAGCCTGGGGCATAATAAACTGAAGTGGCCCCAACCTGGGGCATAAAAAACTGAAGTGGCCCCGTCCTGGGGCATAAGAAACTGAAGTGTCCCCAGCCTGAGGCATAATAACCCAGAGTGGCCCCGACCTGGGGCATAATAGACAGAGGTGGCCCCGGCCAGTGGTAAAGAAATGTAAGTGGCCCCAGCCTGGGGCATAGGAACTGAAGTGGCCTCAGCCTGGGGCATAGGAACTGAAGTGGCCCCAACCTGGGGCATAGGAACTGAAGTGCCCCCAGCCTGGGCATAGGTAGTGAAGTGGCGCCACCCTAGGCATAATAAACTGAATTGTCCCCAGCCTGGGCATATAACTGAAGTGGCCCTGGCTAGGGGCATAAGAACGAAGTGGCCCTGGCTAGGGGCATAAGAACGAAGTGGCCCCGGCCTAGGCCATAATAAACTGAAGTGGCCCCAGCCTGGGCAATAGAAAACAGAAGAACATAAGGAGTTAGCAAGCCGTTGAGTCGCTTCACCAGTCTGTACGTGGGTGTGGGTATCTGGCTGATGATTGGCCGAAGTGGGTTTCCAGGCTTGTGTGTCTCTTGACATTTCCATACGCATATCCAGGTTTGTATTCCCCAATAATCTTTCGAAGGTGGAGTCTGGATTTCTTTGCGTTCACAGTTTCGATCAATCTGTTAACCTTAGTTTTCAATTCGGCTATAGTGTCCTTTGTTACCCTTTGGAATTTAGTTTGGTCAGAGAGTATTTTGGACAAAAATCAGAAGATACAATTGACGATTTACTATAAAACCGAAAAAACGGCCAACCTACTCATGACAAACTCTCCAGACACAAAGCAGAACGCTTTAAAAGAGACCAACGTCGTCTATGCCTTTAAATGCCCACTTGAGGACTGTAAGCCCCAAAGAACTCAGTATATAGGCAAGACGACAACAACATCTCTTTCCAGGCAATTAACAATGCATAAGCAACAGGGCTCAATTAAGGAACATATACTCTCTTCCCACAACCAGACCATCACCAGAGAAGTCTTAACAAACAACACAAAAATCATTGATAGATACAGCGATAGCAGGCGGCTTGACATCTGCGAGGCACTACACATCAAGAAGTCAACACCAGCAATCAACAGCCAATTAATGCACAACTACATTCTACCCACTTCAAGACTCCGTACCAATATAGAAGCATCAAGAGGAAATATGGGCCAATAGGCCCTTTGCAGTTACTTCCATTCTTCTATTTCATCTATACCCATTGAACCATGTTTTATCTTGTGTTGAATGTTTGTTCACCTCATCCAAAACTGTTGTAACATATCACCTCACCCAAATGCGAGTATATAAGACAAAAGCTGTTTAAATATTAGCATAGTAAAACTCTGTTTAGTGTTTGCAGGTTAAAGTTGTGTGTGTGTAAACTAAAGTCTTTGAAAATGTAATAAGTTATTACGAAACGTGTTCAAGTGTCGCGTCAGACTAGAAATTAAAATTAATTTTGGAGAATTGATTTTTCAATTACCATCAACAGATTTTTTTAGTTTAGTTCATTTATTATGCACCCCATACCCATCTTGTGGGCGGTAGTGGAAAGGGTTACAGAGGCACATAATGGGCTCAGGGACTGAACCCCACAATTAATTTAGCTAAGCAAGTTACAATCTTGATGAGCTAGTTACAAAATTCAATATAAGTCATCACATCAACAATGGGTTCGAGATCGACCTCAAGTACAGGTTCTAAATTAAGCAACTGACATATGTGGAGAGCTAGTGTCAAAATTTATATGTTTGTCCTGCACACCGCCCCCATCCAGTGGGCAGCGATGGATAGGTTACATTTCATATTATGAGACTAGATTCAAAGAATCAAAAGGCAACATGAAAAGCACATGGAATACCATCTCTAATATCCTGGGAACTAAACAACACTCCCACAACCAGATAACACTCTCTAAGGATGGCCTTACACCGTCATCTGACTTAGAAATGGCGAATGAATTTAATAGCTTCTTTTCATCGATTGGTGCTAACCTTGCAAGTAAAATCCCACAGACTCAGACACATATCAACACATATCTCTCAGGCAGCTATCCAAACTCTCTTCTCCTCTCACCAGTCAGCCCGACAGATGTTGTGTCCATCATACACTGTTAAGATCTCAGCCTGCAGGAGAAACGAGTCTCCCTCTTGAGAGTTATTCAGCAAGCCTGACCTAACTAGAAGGTCTAGCATATATTGAGGTGATAACCCATATGAAAAAATAGTATGTTGGATTCAATGAACAGTTTAAGATTATGGGCAATGATGAAGGAAACAGAAAAATGACTGGCTAGGAGATGTGGACATTTTGCTGGAGGCGTGAGGCTCGCTTCTGGAGGGGCTTTGACCTCACTTGAGTGCCAGACATCGCAGGGGAAAGCTGCGCTCCGTTGAGCTCCCGCCAGAAGGAAACCCCTAGTGATATATCTCGAAGAGAAGAGAAGTGTGCAGACGTACCAGCTGTGGAACCGAGCTGGGAACGTTGTGGTCTCAAGTCCTGGTCGACGAAGTGTTTATTAAATCGCCCAGAGGCATTATTGTGGGCCGTGGAAGCGCCGTGACCAGACGCCGTCAGAGGGAGAGCGCCCTCGACCAGTTAATCTGTGGTTTGTCCTTTTGGGAAGAAGTTGCTGAGAACTTCGAAGCCAGCATAGATGAAGTAATTGATGAGACTCCAAGGTAGTGGAGGAGAGGACCTCGAGCTGTGAGGAGAAGCAGCAGTGAAGAGGAGTGTCACATGCTTCTGTAGAGGTGGTGAAGCACCATAGATGCTCGAGGAAACTTCATGGTGTAGCAGCCAAGAGAGCTGTGGAGGAACCTAGCAGAAGGGTGAAGCACCGTAGTTGCTCAAGGAAACTTCATGATAGCAGCCTGGAGGAGCTGCAGAGGATCCTGGTAGTGAAGCCCAGAAGAACCTAAAGATATTAGGGTAGTGAACTTCCAGAAGTGGAAGGGAAGTTCTGGTGGATTACTAGTAGGGAGTTGATAGTGTTTGGTTGTCATTAGCGTGCGAGACGCAGTGAGAGGTGAGTGACTGTTTGCATTCTTATGTCAAGGAGTGTTTTATACTGAAGTTTAGAGTTACAGTCGTAGGCTGGATTACCTACAGATGTATGCGTTCCGGGACTGACAGTGATCGATTGATCATTGTTGTGTATCAATGAACATTTATACTGATATATGTTATTGCATTCAAATGCTGATTTTCTATATATATATTATCTTGCTGATGGTGCAACAGTGTATGTAGACTTGATCAACTTGAGGTGGTTGATAGTATCAGGTGGTGAACCAGGAGATAGGATACCACTTGATAAGCTGATAATAGAGTTCTGATGGTGTTGGAGTGCAACCTGATTGTGATATTATAGAGTATAGGATTCGTTATTATTATATGTGTGTATGTATCGTGTATGTGCTTTGTCCAGCAAATGTATCCCAATTTGCTGGTGTTTGCCCTTGTCCTAGTGAGGCTTCCCAGGAGGTAGTAAAGAAGGAGAGAGAGAGAGAAAGAACCAAGAACCACTGCTGTGGACAGGGTAGGAGGTAATACTAATAAGTCAAAGGGGGATTGAGGAGATCATATCACCTAAGGAGAGAGTGGGGAGTCACAGCGGCTCGAGTGGGTGTGTGCACGTGACAACGAGGCTAGGTGTTGGAGCCGCATCCCCTAAATGGGTGACGTTGAGCCCCTCTCCAAGAGCCAGAAGCGCCAAGGGTGATCTCCTAGTGAAGTATAAGCACTCTACCGAGTTGTGGGTTGGGTTGTCCATAGAGAAGGATCAACGACGACCACACCAACCAACCCAAACTATAATAAATTGGGGGCCTGTCCGGGAGAGTGAACTGACACACCCACACCCTGTCCAAGAGTGGATTTGTACACCCTTGCTGAAATAAACTGCGTGACCGCAGGTGTATATTCTCTCTCTTGGGAAGACTCACAGGACAAAGATGGATAAGGTGCAAGCGTTTGTGGAGTCAGGCAAGCCTGAGGACTTGGAAGGTTGCACGAGGGATCAATTGAAGCAAATAGCAGAAAAATTTGGCATTAGGTTGAAAGCATCTAAGGTAGCTGGGATGAAGGATGAGATCCTTAGACAGTTGAGAGCCAAAAATGAAGCGGCAGAACAAGGAGCCCAGAAAGGAGCTGAAAGTGGAAAGGAGGATGATGGGCAGGATGAAGTGAGATCCCAAGGATCGAGTAGGAGCAGCAAGAGTAGCCGCAGTAGCAGGAGTATCCGAAATAGGAGCTTGGAGAGATTCCAGTTAGAGCTCCAGATGCAGCGTGAGGAGAGACAGTTTCAGCTGGAAAAGATGAAATTAGAATTCCAGATGAAAAATGAAGCCGAGAAGGAAAAAGAGAAAACCAGGCTGGAAGTAGAAGCTGCTGGAGGCTGCTGGAGTTGGATCTTACGCTGACCTGAAGCAACTGATGGTCATGGAGAAATTCTTGGAGATGATGCATCCCGAAACAAAGTTCAAGATCCAAGAAGCAGGGATAAAGGAGGTGAAAGATGCCGCAGATAGGGCGGATATGATTACTGAAGCATACAAGAGCTTGAGGGAGAACAGAGTGCAGAATGAGGTGAGACGCAGCAATGGCAGATCCAATGGAGTCTGGGGAGGAAGAAATTATGAGAGACCCAGAAGAGTCTGGGGTGAGAAAATTTTTTATAAATGGGCAGATAAAAGTAAGTACTCTAAAACTCAGAAGAGTTGGTCGCGCACTTCGTCTGAAAGTGAGGATAGAGGAGCAAAACGAGAAACTAATCGTTATCCAGGGAATCAAGAGTCCAGTAAAGCTCCACAGAGTACGAGTAGTACGTCTGGCCCGAGGAACTCCAATACGAGTGGGCAGAGTCAGAGCTACTCTGGTACATATAGAAGAGACTTTTCCCAGATGAGATGTTACAATTGTAACGGATTGGGTCACGTGATGCGAGATTGTCGGCAGGGCAAGAGAGTTGTGACCCTGGCCATGTGTGACCCCCGAGGTAAATATACTAATGTGTTCCGAGACAAACCACAGAGAGCGAACTTAGTGAACGAGAGGTATCGGCCGTTCATGAGCAAAGGTTGGATCAGAATAGGAGGCCAACCTGAGGTAGAAGTTGGTATCTTAAGAGATACCGGAGCTAATCAGAGCTTGATTACGAGAAGCCTGATTGGGAATGATCGAGGGTTAGCTGGCAGGAGTAAGATGAGAGTATATGGGTTATTGTCTGAGAGTGACATGCCCGTTTGTACTGTCCAGCTAAGGTCGGAATATGTGTCGGCGGAGGTGATGTTGGGAGTATGCCCCGACATACCTGTTCCAGGAGTCCAAGTGATCCTGGGAAATGACTTGTGCGGGACAAAGGTGTTGCCAGGAGTCATAGCGGAGACTGTGCCAGAGGAGTGCCCAGAAGGCTATGGCACAGATGGGACACCTGAGAGTGTGAACCTGACTGACATCCGAGGAGATGAGTCAGGAGACCGCCAAGCCATTGAGTACCCTGTCTCGGTAGTGATGAAGGCAGAGGTGGCCGACAAGGAAGACGCTGGAGAAGGTGAGACAGTGTCGATTCAGCCGGTGGAAGATATCGAAGTAGACATAGCATGGCTGTTTGATGAAGGTCCAGCCCAAGAAAATGAAGTCTCGGTGAGGTCAAAAGTGAAGATGGCCCAGCCGAAGAAGAATCATGTGAAGAGAGCGGACCTGAGTAGAGCCCAGACTGCTGAAATTAAGAGTCGGAAGGTGAATGCAACTGTGCTGAGTAGGAATGAGGAAAGATGTGGACATACAGAGGACGAGAGTAGAGCGTCAAGTGGTCCACGAGCACAGAGGCATATGGATAGTGGAGTTAAGTTGTTTGAGATGTCAGGAGTTGACATGTTTCACAGACAACGTGGAGGAGAAATAATGAAGAAAAGTAATAGCCGAGAAAATGAAAGGAGAAGAGACAGTATGTGTGGAGAGATGCTTGCGAGCACTCTAGGAGAGGTAAAGCGACATGTACGGTCGAGTGCTGTTGAGTGTAGTACAGTGCTCGAAGAAACTTTTAGGGAACGAAGAAGAGTTGAAGGAGGAGAAAGGGAGTTGTATAGAGGGGAAAAATGTGAGAAGAGGATGATGATGCAAGGATGGATGAGTAGAAGAAAGCCGAGGACTCGATGGAGGTCAAACAGGATGAGGTCTCGGATAAATGAGGAGACGAAAGGGAGAATCGTCGGTGAAGACGAGGGAGTGAAGTATGATGACAGGAGACGAAAGTATAATGGCAGTAGATGGAAGTGTGAAGACGACAGAGGAGGTACAGACAGTAGACGTCTGACTCTGGACGTGAAGAGAAGAAGACGAGGAAACGGAGGGTGGAGACAATAAGTGGAGTGGACCGATGGAGTGCAGGCGTCCAAGGAGGACAGCCTAGCCAAGAGGTGCCAGAGAAGTCAAATCGTTTGTGAGAAGATCATGTTTCTGGCACGTTGTGAACCAGATGTTGCAAGGTGCAACGAATTAATTGTAGACTCTTAAGGGAGTACGTAAGCAGATCAACCGTTCGAACCAATCGGTTGAAGAACGAGACAGTGTGGTGGCGGATGTATTATCCCGAGCTTTGCCACTGGAATAACTCTCAAAAATAAGGGGATGGGAGTGTTATGATCTCAGCCTGCAGGAGAAACGAGTCTCCCTCCTTGAGAGTTATTCAGCAAGCCTGACCTAACTAGAAGGTCTAGCATATATTGAGGTGATAACCCATATGAAAAAATAGTATGTTGGATTCAATGAACAGTTTAAGATTATGGGCAATGAAGAAGGAAACAGATAAATGACTGGCTAGGAGATGTGGACATTTTGCTGGAGGCGTGAGGCTCGCTTCTGGAGGGGCTTTGACCTCACTTGAGTGCCAGACATCGCAGGGGAAAGCTGCGCTCCGTTGAGCTCCCGCCAGAAGGGAACCCCTAGTGATATATCTCGAAGAGAAGAGAAGTGTGCAGACGTACCAGCTGTGGAACCGAGCTGGGAACGTTGTGGTCTCAAGTCCTGGTCGACGAAGTGTTTATTAAATCGCCCAGAGGCATTATTGTGGGCCGTGGAAGCGCCGTGACCAGACGCCGTCAGAGGGAGAGCGCCCTCAACCAGTTAATCTGTGGTTTGTCCTTTTGGGAAGAAGTTGCTGAGAACTTCGAAGCCAGCATAGATGAAGTAATTGATGAGACTCCAAGGTAGTGGAGGAGAGGACCTCGAGCTGTGAGGAGAAGCAGCAGTGAAGAGGAGTGTCACATGCTTCTGTAGAGGTGGTGAAGCACCATAGTTGCTCGAGGAAACTTCATGGTGTAGCAGCCAAGAGAGCTGTGGAGGAACCTAGCAGAAGGGTGAAGCACCGTAGTTGCTCAAGGAAACTTCATGATAGCAGCCTGGAGGAGCTGCAGAGGATCCTGGTAGTGAAGCCCGGAAGAACCTAAAGATACTAGGGTAGTGAACTTCCAGAAGTGGAAGGGAAGTTCTGGTGGATTACTAGTAGGGAGTTGATAGTGTTTGGTTGTCATTAGCGTGCGAGACGCAGTGAGAGGTGAGTGACTGTTTGCATTCTTATGTCAAGGAGTGTTTTATACTGAAGTTTAGAGTTACAGTCGTAGGCTGGATTACCTACAGATGTATGCGTTCCGGGACTGACAGTGATCGATTGATCATTGTTGTGTATCAATGAACATTTATACTGATATATGTTATTGCATTCAAATGCTGATTTTCTATATATATATATTATCTTGCTGATGGTGCAACAGTGTATGTAGACTTGATCAACTTGAGGTGGTTGATAGTATCAGGTGGTGAACCAGGAGATAGGATACCACTTGATAAGCTGATAATAGAGTTCTGATGGTGTTGGAGTGCAACCTGATTGTGATATTATAGAGTATTGGATTCATTATTATTATATGTGTGTATGTATCGTGTTTGTGCTTTGTCCAGTAAATGTATCCCAATTTGCTGGTGTTTGCCCTTGTCCTAGTGAGGCTTCCCAGGAGGTAGTAAAGAAGGAGAGAGAGAGAGAAAGAACCAAGAACCACTGCTGTGGACAGGGTAGGAGGTAATACTAATAAGTCAAAGGGGGATTGAGGAGATCATATCACCTAAGGAGAGAGTGGGGAGTCACAACGGCTCGAGTGGGTGTGTGCACGTGACAACGAGGCTAGGTGTTGGAGCCGCATCCCCTAAATGGGTGACGTTGAGCCCCTCTCCAAGAGCCAGAAGCGCCAAGGGTGATATCCTAGTATAAGCACTCTACCGAGTTGTGGGTTGGGTTGTCCGTAGAGAAGGATCAACGACGACAACACCAACCAACCCAAACTATAATAACACTCACTAAAAACCAAAGCTGGGAACATCAGTGAAATCCCATCCATTATATACAAGAGCGCCTCCCATGCCCTTGCGCCACCTATAGCTCTGCTGTTCAACAAATCCCTTGAGTGTCATACCTTCCCTGATATCCTTAAAAAAGCAAGAGTAACGCCAGTTCATAAAGGAGGTAATCCGGCAGACATAAATAACTATAGACCAATATCGAACCTACCCATACTATCAAAAATATTTGAAAAAATTATCTACAAACAGCTCTACTCCTATCTCGTAAAATTCGACATTCTTAGCCCCTGTCAGTTTGGCTTCCGCTCTCAAAAGAGTACCAACGATGCAATTATTAGTTTCCTTGATATAATTTACTCAGCCCTTGACAAAAATGAGTTTCCAATTGGACTCTTCATTGACCTGAGAAAGGCCTTTGATACTGTTAATCACGATTACCTCTTATGTAAACTCCATCATTTTGGAATCCGAGGCCATGCACTGGACTATATCCAATCCTATCTTAGTGATAGACACCAATGTGTAGCCATCAATAATATAATCTCTCCCATTCTACCAATAACCGTTGGAGTGCCACAGGGCAGCATCTTGGGACCTCTTCTATTTCTTATATACATCAATGATCTGCCTAATGTCTCTAACATTCTGAAACCTATTTTGTTTCCTGATGATACTACCCTCATCTACTCCAACCCCAACCCACATACACTAAATGATGTTGTTAATAATGAACTAAAATAAGTCCACTTATGGATGTCAACCAACAAACTAACACTTAACATATAAAAGACCTACTACATCCTATTTGGAAGCAAATCTACAAATGCAATTCAGCTTCAGATAGACAATGTAAACATTAGCAATAAAAATTATGGAAAGTTTCTTGGCGTATTCCTAGACAAGAGACTCAACTTCAGTACCCACATACAACACATAACTAAGAAAGTCTCTAAAACAGTTGGTATACTCTCCAAAATCAGATATTATGTACCTAACTCTGCTCTCATCTCTCTATATTATGCACTAATCTATCCCTATCTCAACTATGGTATCTGTGCATGGGGTTCAACCACTGCAAACCACCTCAAGTCCATCATCACCCAGCAAAAATCTGCTATCAGAATAATATCAAATTCTGCGTTCAGACAACACACAGCCCCCTTGTTCAACTCCCTAAACATGCTAAACATAATCTCACTCCACAAATTCTCTTGTGTCAACTACATTTACAAAACTCTGTTCTTAAATGCAAATCCTTGTCTGAAACTCTTCCTGGACAGATATAATAGGACCCATTATCACCACACCAGAAATAAATATCTCTTTGATATCCCCAGAGTTAAACTTAATCTGTGTAAACACTCTATGCAAATAAAGGGACCCAGTTTATGGAACTCACTCCCTACTGAATTGAAAAGCTGTCCAACTTTTACATCATTCAAAATCAATACTAAAAAGTACCTAATTTCATCTTCATAGTTTTTCACTTTTTGCCTTAAAATTGCACTGTATCTATTGCTACCCAATCTCCCAACCTTTATGTTCCCAATTTGAACATCTTTATCATTGTGATCATTGCTGTCTTCTTATATGTGCTGCCAATCTGCTGTATGGTGTTTATAAATCTTGTTTATCTGTATCTTTTGCTACCCAGTCTCCCAATCTTTATGTACCCAATCTGAACATCTTTACCATTGTGATCATTGCTGTCTTATATGTGCTGTCAATCTGCTGTATGGTGTCTATTAATCTTGTTTAAATTACTAATCAAGCTGTCAATGTAATCAATCAGAGCTTTAATATAACAATGTGCTTTAATATACTTACTAAGCTCTCTCATCTCATTTTTCTCTTGCAATGTATCTTTATCATTTATCAATTCTGATAGAAATTACCTACTTAAAATTATCTGCTAGATTAAGGACCTGCCCGAAACGCTGCACGTACTAGTGGCTTTACAAGAATGTAAATACTGTACTATCCAATGTATTCTCACAAACCCAATGTACCTTCTTGTATATATATATATATAAATAAATAAATAAATAAATCACTTAGTTACTACCTACAGTTAGCAAACTGGGGATATTTGGCAAAATTTCTGGTAGCAGATCATTTTGAATGAAATATTGACACATCGCTGGAACATTGGTTATAGAATTGTCTCCATCAAAAGTAAAAAGAAACATACGAAATATTGAGAAAATTCGTGTAGAATTATTAATCTTACTTTTTCGGTCATATTTAACAACATATGTTTACAAGAAAGACTGCTACCAAAATATACTAATATATATATATATATATATATATATATATATATATATATATATATATATATATATATATATATATATATATATATATATATATATATATATATATATATATATATATATATATATATATATTTATGTCGTACCTAGTAGCCAGAACGCACTTGTCAGCCTACTATGCAAGGCCAAATTTGCCTAATAAGCCAAGTTTTCCTTAATTATTATATTTTCTCAAATTTTTTTCTTATGAAAAGATAAAGCTACCCATTTCATTATGTATGAGGTCAATTATTTTTTATTGTAGTTAAAATTAACGTAGATATATGACCGAACCTAACCAACCCTACCTAACCTAACCTAACCTATCTTTATAGGTTAGGTTAGGTTAGGTAGCCAAAAAAGTTAGGTTAGGTTAGGTTAGGTAGGTTAGGTCGTCGAAAAACAATTAATTCATTAAAACATGGCTTATTAGGCAAATCGGGCCTTGCATAGTAGGCTGAGAAGTGCGTTCTGGCTACTAGGTAAGACATATATATATATATATATATATATATATATATATATATATATATATATATATATATATATATATATATATATATATATATATATGTCGTACCTAGTAGCCAGAACTCACTTCTCAGCCTACTATTCAAGGCCCGATTTGCCTAATAAGCCAAGTTTTCCTGAATTAATACATTTACTATAATTTTTTTCTTATGAAATGATAAAGCAACCCTTTTCTCTATGTATGAGGTCATTTTTTTTTTATTGGAGTTAAAATTAACGTAGATATATGACCGAACCTAACCAACCCTACCTAACCTAACCTAACCTATATTTATAGGTAAGGTTAGGTTAGGTAGCCAAAAAAAGCTAGGTTAGGTTAGGTTAGGTAGGTTAGGTAGACGAAAAAACATTAATTCATGAAAACTTGGCTTATTAGGCAAATCGGGCCTTGAATAGTAGGCTGAGAAGTGCGTTCTGGCTATTAGGTACGACATATATATATATATATATATATATATATATATATATATATATATATATATATATATATATATATATATATATATATATATATATATATATATTGTTGGGGTTTCACCTCTCTATTCTCTTAATCTGAGGTGAGCAATAGTTATGCTCAAGGTAACTCACCGTAGCCCTGCGGGTCTTCACTCGATCCTCACGGCGCCACTGCACGCCAGGAGAGTCTCCCAGTCAATCTTAACGGCCTCTTATTAAGAAAGAGTGAGAACACGACTCATGCACTTGACTATCGTGTGCCCTTCCCAACAATCGGGCTCTACGGTTAACCACAAGGTCGCCAACTGGTGTTTTAGGTGGCCAGTAACACCATCAGTGGACTGGTGGAATTAGTGGTAGCCTTGGCAAGGTCACACTCAAAAGATCAGGAATCAGGCAGGTACTTATTGTTATCACTCTATGCTTACCAGTATAATATAGCCACAAGATCAATGGAGGGGATGATATAAACACAAAGATAGTTTTGTATTTTACTTAAAATGTATGAAAGATGTCACAAAGCCAAACAATAATCAATAAATCAACTGATCCTGACGCGGCCGGAAATTCCCACGAATAGTATGCGATCGCTAGAGGGCAACACCTCCCCCCCTCATCAAGTGTCAAGAACAGCTGATCGCCTGGCCCCCGCGCGGAAGCTCTTTGCTTGTTTTCAGAATCACGCGCGCTGTTTCCTTAAGTTCTCCAATATTACTATGAACTCGCACACACGATATTGGCCACAGTAGCACACTTGGTTACACTGTACTCAGGCTCAAACAGTCTTTTCTACAATCAATGCTATAATGACTCACTGTAATGGTCTTACACTGTTATTCACCCAACAATATATTATGGAATATTAACACTGGAGTTTTCAGTACTTTCTCTCGTGGGCGATAACTCAATAATTCACTGTACTCACAAACGACTTATCACTGCATGAACATAGCATATATAATGTAGACACATCAAATATCAATACATGGAAAATAAATGATTTCTGGGCACACAGCCTAACTTTCAAATACTGGCATAATATTATATATAATTTACCACTATATGTTCATATCAAAATCTATAGAAAGATATACACAACACAGTAAATTTATCACTTGTTCCTGGTGCCTGTACACACCAATAATCAACATGAATATTACAAGTACTCTTGATAGTACTATCTAGCACACTGGTGCTTTACCGTGACATGGGTGAGACTTGCTCACGACATATAAAATCCTCAGGCTAGATAATATAGCCGAATAACATAGCTAACTAAAAGGGGAATGGGGAGGGAACTAGAAACACCTACTTCACCCTATCCTCCGATGAGAGTCGAGATGTAGCTCCTGGTCCTCGTGTCGGGAACGCCCCCACACTACACATCGTCGTGTCCTACCAGAGTCTCTCGTCGTCCCACCGTTTAGCACGTCGTCTCCGTGCCTCCTCACTGCAGGTCCGTACTCCTTCTTGACTTCTTGAAGGGTTGGAGTCGGTCTCCTGGCCGTCGTCTTCTCCCAGCAACGGCTGTCGCCTACGTCTCAGCTACAGTCGTCCGGTTTCCCCAAATAGTCCTCTCTTGCTCAGCTACCCAGTGGCTCTGTCTGCCACTACGCTGTCACGAACTGGTGAATTGCCACAGACGTCACATACGTCACTGCTCGGCTTCACTGCTTCTTGCACAGCACCTGACTGGAGCACTTGTTGCTCAAACAACCGTCAATTCCCTCTTCTGGTTCAACACATGAACTAAGGAAGACTTCTCAGAGTACTGGCGGACTTCAGGTGACGCGTAAATCCACGGGAGCGGGAAACAACTGTCCAACTGACAGGACCAACCGTCGCACGTCCGACCTCTATGACGTGTCGTATCTGACTGATGGCGCCAGCTCGGCTCGCGGGCCGGACCCCCTTCCTTCGTGACGTCACTTTTGCCACGGGAGGTTTTCATTGGCTCCCGGTGCCACATTGCTGTCGGTGACCAATCCGGTGCCACTGACGTCACACGGTTTTGGCGGGAAATCAGGGAGGCAAGCGCCATCTTGGCTCCCTAAAGGGCCTATACCACAGGCCAAAATATTACTATTTCACAAATTTCTCGGCTCTCCGAGAACACTTCACTCTCTCCCATATATCAAATTGTAGCCTGCAACGTAGAGAACGCTTGGGAAAAGTAGACATGACTCTTACTGCAGGCGTGGGAGAATTATAAGGGGGGGGAACTCCGTCACATACCCCTCCCCTTAAAATAAGAGTCATGTCTGGTTAGTGTATGCGGGATAGGGCGTCCGCTACTACGTCGTCCTTCCCCTTGATGTGCTTGACCTTGATCCTTGTCAGACTCTCAGTGCTGGTGAGACTGGTGCCGTCCGCCCTGGACCACTTCCTTTCCTCCTCCGGGAGTTCTCGGTCCCCCTGTACACACAGAACCGTCTTCCGCTGGGGTTCTCGGGTACTCGTTCCGTCCTGCTTGGCGGCTCTTCCTTCC
This sequence comes from Procambarus clarkii, assembly GCF_040958095.1. Classification (NCBI taxonomy): domain Eukaryota; kingdom Metazoa; phylum Arthropoda; class Malacostraca; order Decapoda; family Cambaridae; genus Procambarus; species Procambarus clarkii. Next base: position 32,867,472 of record NC_091151.1, read on the forward strand.
ACAGTGAAGAAAGGCCTCAGGCGGTCTGCGCGACACACCTGTTTCTTTCGGGGTCCATCCGGCTTCCCAATCTCGTACGACACTGGATCCAACCGTCGCAGCACTTGGTACGGTCCCTTGAACCGCGACTTGGTCACCTTACCTTTACCTGGAAACAAAACTATCACTTGGGATCCGACCTGGAAATCCCTCTGCGCAGCTCTCCTGTCGTACCACTCCGACATCTTACGCTGCGCCTCCTTCAGGTGTTTCCCAGCCAGTTCCTTCGCTCGAGTGAGACGTTCTTTGAACTTCTGGACATATTTAGTCACCGTTCCCACGGTCGCTCCTGGTGTCCATCGTTCCTTCATCATGGATAACATGGCATATATAATATAGATAAATGGAAAGTAAGCCTTCTCAGGACCCACACGTCCTCCTTCGGCCTCACTAACCAATTCGGGGAACTCCTCCTGCTGCAACTCTCCGAGACGAGTGCGGTTTACCCCTGGAGAACTGGTGAGGGTCACTTGCAACTCACCATTCGGGCTACCTTCGCCCTCCACTCGTTCTCTGGGTCCTACGCAGAGGTGATCTGTTCCCAGGCTGTCAGTCGTCTCCTCAGCCCCATCAGATCCACAACCTCCTTGTTCTTCGCGTTGTCTCGGCCTCACAGTACAAACTGGGATCGCCACCGGTGCGATTCCCTTCTCGTCCCCACAGGCGTTCCACTCTCCGCCTGTCTCCTTGTATTGTTCTAGGCATTCTTCGCCTTTCACAAGATTCGGAAGGACATACCCTCCACACGCGTCATTCCCCAAGATGACCTGCGCCTCCATCTTGGGCATTGATGTACAGACTCCCACCACTAGGGTCTGGCAGCCATAGTCGGAATTTAAAGTTACCTGGTGTAGGGGCATCCTCACTGGGCCTCCCACAGTGGTCACACTTGCCACCCCCACACTGGTACTTTCGTAACCCTCGGGGAACAGGGTTTCACTTACCAGGGTAAAGTCAGCCCCGGTGTCTCTTAGCATCTTCACTGGGATGGGGTCTGCGACCCCCATCCTTACGGTTCCTTGACACATGAAAGGGTGAACTTTCTTCTCCCCATTCAGCACGGGTTCATCCCGCACTCCCTCGGCCCTCTGGTCCTCGAACATCACTAAAGCAACGTGTCCCCGCTGCTTAGGGCGTCTGCATTCCCGCGCGACGTGTCCGATTATTCCGCAGTTGTAGCAGCGGCCCCTCGGCGGAGACCATCCGCCACCGCTCGCCTTAGCACTGCCTCCAGAGACCGTCACACCCTGTGTCCTTCTCGCCTCACTTGTCGTTTCCTTCGTTGCAGTAACAACGTCCGGGCTCTCATCTTGGCTCTCCTCTATCGGCTCTGCAGCACCTTTTGTTCCTCTGTCGTCCCATCTCGAGCGGTGGGACCTGGGAGAACTCGCTTCTGTCCTCCATCCATTCGTCCTCCTATAATTCCTACTGCTTCCGGAGTACGCGGGTGATCGATGCTGTCCCTCTCGGCTTGGGCGTAGTACTTCCTCTAACATGTCGGCTCGGTCGGCTGCGGCCCTTAGGTTCTTTATGTCCGCCTCCTTTATCCTCATCCTGATCTCAGGAGAGAGCACGGACATAAACTTTTCCATAACCACTAGCTCCTTGACCTCTTCGACCGACCTTGCTTCCTCAGAGTCCATCCACTTAAGGAACTTTCTTTCCATGTCCCTCGCTGTCTCCGCATACGATTTTCCTGGTGACCGGGTACATTCTCTAAACCTCTTCCGGTAACACTCTGGCGTGAGCTTAAAGGAACGGAGCACAGCTCGTTTTACCGCATTGTAGTTAGTGCATTCTTGGAAGTCGAGCATAGTGAAGGCTTCACGAGCTTCACCTGTGAGCCTCCCTTGGACCAACTCCGCCCACTCCGCCCTTGGCCACCTCTTCATAGCAGCAACTCTCTCAAAGTGATCGAAGAAACTTTCGGCCTCACTAGGCACATAGACCGGCAGGTCTCGTTCCCTCACTCGTCGGTCTTCCTGTGGCGGCGGAGCAGGTATTCCGAGTCCTAATTCAATTCGCTTCAGCTCTACTTCCTTTTTGGCTTCTATTTCCTGTCGTCTCAGCCCAACTTCTTCGATGTGCTGCTGTGCTTCTCGCTCTTGTTCTTCCCGGCGTAGCTGTATTTCTCGCTCTTGCTCTTCCCGGCGTAGCTGTGCTTCTAGCTCCTCACGCCTCATCTGTGCTTCTCGCTCTTCTCTGCGCTGCTGTGCTTCTGCTTCTCGCTTTTCTCTGCGCTGCTGTGCCTCTCGCTCTTCATTGCGCTCCTGTGCTTCTCGCTCCTCCTTGCGCTGCTGTGCTTCTCGCTCTTCCTTGCGCTGCTGTGCTTCTTCTCTCCTCAACTGCGCTTCTCGCTCTTCTCGCTTCAATTGTATTTCCAGCTGCAACTTCATTTTTTCCAGCTTAATGCTGTGCCTGCTGCCGCTGGATCCCCTGCTGCTTCCACCAATACTCAGGTGCTCACCCACACTGGCAGGTGTTTGGGGCCGTTCCTCCCCCAAAGCTTCCTCTCGAGCCCTGAACTGAGCCATTATCTCTATTCTTCTTTCACCAACTCTGGCAGATTTCAGCTTTATTCCAAAATGATCCGCTATAGCCTATAACTGTGCCTTGGTGCACTCTTCCAGCACCTGTTCGTCTCTAGAGTCAATAAACCTCGCTACTTTATCATCCTCCATCTTGTGCTACGAGTGATAACCTGCGCCTGATCTCTAACACCACTGCCAAGTACCACAGCAACCTTTACTCCGATCGAGATCCTGGCGAGGTCGCCAATGTTGGGGTTTCACCTCTCTATTCTCTTACTCTGAGGTGAGCAATAGTTATGCTCAAGGTAACTCACCGTAGCCCTGCGGGTCTTCACTCGATCCTCACGGCGCCACTGCACGCCAGGAGAGTCTCCCAGTCAATCTTAACGGCCTCTTATTAAGAAAGAGTGAGAACACGACTCATGCACTTGACTATCGTGTGCCCTCCCCAACAATCGGGCTCTACGGTTAACCACAAGGTCGCCAACTGGTGTTTTAGGTGGCCAGTAACACCATCAGTGGACTGGTGGAATTAGTGGTAGCCTTGGCAAGGTCACACTCAAAAGATCAGGAATCAGGCAGGTACTTATTGTTATCACTCTATGCTTACCAGTATAATATAGCCACAAGATCAATGGAGGGGATGATATAAACACAAAGATAGTTTTGTATTTTACTTAAAATGTATGAAAGATGTCACAAAGCCAAACAATAATCAATAAATCAACTGATCCTGACGCGGCCGGAAATTCCCACGAATAGTATGCGATCGCTAGGGGGCAACACCTCCCCCCCCTCATCAAGTGTCAAGAACAGCTGATCGCCTGGCCCCGCACGGAAGCTCTTTGCTTGTTTTCAAAATCATGCGCGCTGTTTCCTTAAGTTCTCCAATATTACTATGAACTCGCACACACGATATTGGCTACAGTAGCACGTATCACTTGGTTACACTGTACTCAGGCTCAAACAGTCTTTTCTACAATCAATGCTATAATGACTCACTGTAATGGTCTTACACTGTTATTCACCCAACAATATATTATGGAATATTAACACTGGAGTTTTCAGTACTTTCTCTCGTGGGCGATAACTCAATAATTCACTGTACTCACAAACGACTTATCACTGCATGAACATAGCATATATAATGTAGACACATCAAATATCAATACATGGAAAATAAATGATTTCTGGGCACACAGCCTAACTTTCAAATACTGGCATAATATTATATATAATTTACCACTATATGTTCATATCAAAATCTATAGAAAGATATACACAACACAGTAAATTTATCACTTGTTCCTGGTGCCTGTACACACCAATAATCAACATGAATATTACAAGTACTCTTGATAGTACTGTCTAGCACACTGGTGCTTTACCGTGACATGGGTGAGACTTGCTCACGACATATAAAATCCTCAGGCTAGATAATATAGCCGAATAACATAGCTAACTAAAAGGGGAATGGGGAGGGAACTAGAAACACCTACTTCACCCTATCCTCCGATGAGAGTCGAGATGTAGCTCCTGGTCCTCGTGTCGGGAACGCCCCCACACTACACGTCGTCGTGTCCTACCAGAGCCTCTCGTCGTCCCACCGTTTAGCGCGTCATCTCCGTGCCTCCTCACTGCAGGTCCGTACTCCTTCTTGACTTCTTGAAGGGTTGGAGTCGGTCTCCTGGCCGTCGTCTTCTCCCAGCAACGGCTGTCGCCTACGTCTCAGCTACAGTCGTCCGGTTTCCCCAAATAGTCCTCTCTTCCTCAGCTACCCAGTGGCTCTGTCTGCCACTACGCTGTCACGAACTGGTGAATTGCCACAGACGTCACATACGTCACTGCTCGGCTTCACTGCTTCTTGCACAGCACCTGACTGGAGCACTTGTTGCTCAAATAACCGTCAATTCCCTCTTCTGGTTCAACACATGAACTAGGGAAGACTTCTCAGAGTACTGGCGGACTTCAGGTGACGAGTAAATCCACGGGAGCGGGAAACAACTGTCCAACTGACAGGACCAACCGTCGCACGTCCGACCTCTATGACGTGTCGTGTCTGACTGATGGCGCCAGCCCGGCTCGCGGGCCGGACCCCCTTCCTTCGTGACGTCACTTTTGCCACGGGAGGTTTTCATCGGCTCCCGGTGCCACATTGCTGTCGGTGACCAATCCGGTGCCACTGACGTCACACGGTTTTGGCGGGAAATCAGGGAGGCAAGCGCCATCTTGGCTCCCTAAAGGGCCTATACCACAGGCCAAAATATTACTATTTCACAAATTTCTCGGCTCTCCGAGAACACTTCACTCTCTCCCATATATCAAATTGTAGCCTGCAACGTAGAGAACGCTTGGGAAAAGTAGACATGACTCTTACTGCAGGCGTGGGAGAATTATAAGGGGGGGGGGAACTCCGACATATATATATATATATATATATATATATATATATATATATATATATATATATATATATATATATATATATATATATATATATATATATATGTCGTACCTAGTAGCCAGAACGCACTTTTTGGCCTACTATGCAAGGCCCGATTTGCCTAATAAGCTAAGTTTTCCTGAATTAATATATTTTCTCTAATTTTTTTCCTATTAAATGATAATGCTACCAATTTTATTATGTATGAGGTCATTTTTTTTTTATTGGAGTGAAAATTAACGTAGATATATGACCAAACCAAACCAACCCTACCTAACCTAACCTAACCTATCTTTATAGGTTAGGTTAGGTTAGGTAGCCGAAAAAGTTAGGTTAGGTTAGGGTAGGTAGGTTAGGTAGTCGAAAAACAATTAATTCATGAAAACTTGGCTTATTAGGCAAATCGGGCCTTGCATAGTAGGCTGAGAAGTGCGTTCTGGCTACTAGGTACGACATATATATATATATATATATATATATATATATATATATATATATATATATATATATATATATATATATATATATATATATATATATATATATATATATATATATATATATATATGACTGAAAACAGTCCCCAGGACTGGGGACCATTCAGGCTTGTTCGCATATATATATATATATATATATATATATATATATATATATATATATATATATATATATATATATATATATGCGAACAAGCCTGAATGGTCCCCAGGACAATATGCAACTGAAAACTCACACCCCAGAAGTGACTCGTACCCATACTCCCAGGAGCCACGCAACTGGTATGTACAAGACGCCTTAATCCACTTGACCATCACGACCGGACATAATGAGGTGATAGCCGAGGCTATTTGAACCACCCCACCACCGGCACTCGGATAGTAATCTTGGGCATAGCATTTTACCAAATCACCTCATTGTTTGGGGCACATGTGAGGAACACAAATGCGAACAAGCCTGAATGGTCCCCAGGACAATATGCAACTGAAAACTCACACCCCAGAAGTGACTCGAACCCATACTCCCAGGAGCCAGGCAACTGGTATGTACAAGACGCCTTAATCCACTTGACCATCACGACCAGGACATTTGGCTCCTCGGAGTATGGGTTCGAGTAACTTCTGGGGTGTGAGTTTTCAGTTGCATATTGTCCTGGGGACCATTCAGGCTTGTTCGCATTTGTGTTCCTCACGTGTGCCCCAAAGAATGAGGTGATTTGGTAAAATGCTATGCCCAAGATTACTATCCGAGTGCCGGCGGTGGGGTGGTTCAAATAGCCTCGGCTATCACCACATAATGTCCGGTCGTGATGGTCAAGTGGATTAAGGCGTCTTGTACATACCAGTTGCGTGGCTCCTGGGAGTATGGGTTCGAGTCACTTCTGGGGTGTGAGTTTTCAGTTGCATATTGTCCTGGGGACCATTCAGGCTTGTTCGCATTTGTGTTCCTCACGCGTGCCCCAAAGAATGAGGTGATTTGGTAAAATGCTATGCCCAAGATTACTATCCGAGTGCCGGCTGTGGGGTGGTTCAAATAGCCTCGGCTATCACCTCATTATGTCCGGTCGTGATGGTCAAGTGGATTAAGGCGTCTTGTACATACCAGTTGCGTGGCTCCTGGGAGTATGGGTTCGAGTCACTTCTGGGGTGTGAGTTTTCAGTTGCATATTGTCCTGGGGACCATTCAGGCTTGTTCGCATTTGTGTGCCTCACGTGTGCCCCAAAGAATGAGGTGATTTGGTAAAATGCTATGCCCAAGATTACTATCCGAGTGCCGGCGGTGGGGTGGTTCAAATAGCCTCGGCTATCACCTCATTATGTCTGGTCGTGATGGTCAAGTGGATTAAGGCGTCTTGTACATACCAGTTGCGTGGCTCCTGGGAGTATGGGTTCGAGTCACTTCTGGGGTGTGAGTTTTCAGTTATATATATATATATATATATATATATATATATATATATATATATATATATATATATATATATATATATATATTTATATATATATATATATATATATATATATATATATATATATATATATATATATATTAGTTCGTATGAGTCTTATCACCTGGCAAAAAATAAAAATATTAAAATAAAATAAAATGTTTATTAAGGTAAGGTACATACATACAAGAGATTTTACATAATTTGATCGATATATAGATGGAGCTAGTAAATACAATGCCTAAAGCCACTATTACGCAAAGCGTTTCGGGCAGGAAAAACATTAATGGCTAAAACTTAATACTAATTGAGTATAAAGAATAAAATGTGTTGAGAACAAATAAAAATAAAGATAAAAAAAGGGGAAACATGGCTGAAAAAGCAGCACAAATACAATTAGGTCGACAAACAGCGTTGTTTAAGAAAACAGACATGGGTTGACAATAGGGGGGTAAGGTAGGTTACAGGGAATTTATTAGGTAGTGCTTCGTTTTTATCTTAAACTTTTTGAGAGAGGTACAGTCTTTAATATGGTTGGGAAGGTCATTCCACATTCTGGGTCCCTTGATTTGTAGAGCATTTCCAGTTTGATTAAGTCGTACTCTTGGAATATCAAAACTGAATTTATTTCTGGTGTGGTGCTCATGGGATCTGTTACAACCGTCAATGAAGCTTTTGAGGTCAGGATTGGCATTACAGTTCAGCGTTTTATATATGTATAATACACATGAGAGAATGTGCAGTGACTTAATATCTAGCATATTCAGAGATTTGAGTAGGGGTACCGAGTGATGTCTGGGGCCAGATTTGGATATTGTCCTAATAGCAGCTTTGTGTTGAGTAATTAGAGGACGTAAATGATTTTGGGTAGTAGAGCCCCAAGCACAAATACCATAGTTGAGATATGGACAGATGAGGGAGTAATAGAGAGTAACCAGGGCAGGACGGGGTACATAATATCTGATCTTAGAAAGAATGCCAACAGTTTTTGAAACTTTTTTTTATATATTTAGAATGTGCCCCTGGAAATTCAGCTTGTGGTCAATGAGAACGCCAAGGAATTTTATTTGATTAGAGGATTTATTGCTAAACAGAATATAGAAAGTTTTGTCAATGTTAATTGTGAGTTTGTTGGCAGTTAGCCAAAGATGGACTTTATTTATCTCAGTATTTACTGTGGCATTTAGAGCAAGGGGGTCAGGACTGGAGTAAATGAAAGTTGTGTCGTCAGCAAATAGAATTGGTTGTAGATTTGCTTCCAAGTAAGATGTAGTAAGTCTTTTCTATGTTAAGTGTTAGTTTGTTGGTTGACATCCATAAGTGGACTTTTTTTAGTTCATTATTAACAACATTATTTCTTATATACATCAATGATCTGCCTAATGTCTCTAACATTCTGAAACCTATTTTGTTTCCTGATGATACTACTTTCATCTACTCTAACCCCAACCCACATACACTAAATAATGTTGTTAATAATGAACAAAAAAAAGTCCACTTATGGATGTCAACCAACAAACTAACACTTAACATAGAAAAGACCTATTACATATTATTTGGAAGCAAATCTACAAATGCAATTCAGCTTCAGATAGATAATGTAAACATTAGCAATTAAAATGATGGAAAGCTTCTTGGCCTATTCCTAGACAAGAGACTGAACTGCAGCACCCACATACAACACATAACTAAGAAAGTCTCTAAAACAGTTGGGATACTCTCCAAAATCAGATATTATGTACCTAACTCTGCTCTCATCTCACTATATTATGCACTAATCTGTCCCTATCTTAATTATGGTATCTGTGCATGGGGTTCAACCACTGCAAACCACCTCAAGTCCATCATCACCCAGCAAAATTCTGCTATCAGAATAATAAATAAATAAATAAATAAATAAATAAATGTTTATTTAGGTAAGGTACATACATACAAGAGATTTTACATAATTTGATCGATATATAGATGGAGCTAGTACATACAATGCCTAAAGCCACTATTACGCAAAGCGTTTCGGGCATGAAAAACTTAAATGACTAAAGCTTAATACTAATTGAGCATAAAGAGTAAAATGAAAACAAGAAATGAAAACATAGCTGAAAAAGCAGCACAAATACAATTCTGTCGACAAACAGCGCTCTTTAAAAAAAACAGACATTGGTTGACAATAGAGAGGTAAGGTAGGTTACAGGGAATTTATTAGGTATAGCTTCGTTTTTATCTTAAACTGGTTGAGAGAGGTACAGTCTTTAACATGGTTGGGAAGGTCATTCCACATTCTGGGCCCCTTGATTTGTAGAGCATTTCTAGTTTGATTAAGTCGTACTCTAGGAATATCAAAACTGTATTTATTTCTGGTGTGGTGCTCATGGGTTCTGTTACAACCTTCTATGAAGCTTTTGAGGTCAGGATTGGCATTACAGTTTAGCGTTTTATATATGTATAATACACATGAGAGAATGTGCAATGACTTAATGTCTAACATCTTCAGAGATTTGAGTAGGGGTACCGAGTGATGTCTGGGGCCAGAGTTGGATATTGTCCTAATAGCAGCTTTGTGTTGAGTAATTAGAGGACGTAAATGATTTTGGGTAGTAGAGCCCCAAGCACAAATACCATAGTTGAGATATGGATAGATAAGGGAGGAATAGAGAGTCACCAGGGCAGGGCATGGTACATAATATCTGATCTTAGAAAGAATGCCCACAGTTTTTGAAACTTTTTTTGATATATTTAGAATGTGTCCCTGGAAATTCAGCTTGTGGTCAATGAGAATGCCAAGGAATTTGCCATCTAATTTGTTACAAATTTGGGTATTGTTTATTTTGAGATTTATTTGATTAGAGGATTTATTGCCAAACAGAATATAGAAAGTTTTGTCAATGTTAAGGGTGAGTTTGTTGGCAGTTAGCCAAAGATGGACTTTATTTAGCTCAGTATTTACTGTGGCATTTAGAGCAAGGGGTCAGGACTGGAGTAAATGAAGGTTGTATCGTCAGCAAATAGAATTGGTTTGAGGTGTTGGGAGGCATTTGGAAGGTCATTAATGCAGATGAGAAAGAGGAGAGGGCCAAGTATGCTGCCCTGAGGAACACCAATGTTGATGGGTAGGGTGGGAGAAATTGTATTATTCACAGAAACATACTGGAGCCTGTCAGTAAGGTAGGATTTGAGGTATTGCAGGGAGTGTCCTCTGACTCCATAATGATGTAATTTAAGAAGAAGGTTTTGGTGGTTGACAGTGTCAAAAGCTTTACGCAGGTCCACAAATAACCCAGCAGGGAACTCATTTTTATCAAGAGCTGTATGAATCGAGTTAAGCATACTAATAAGTGCATCGTTAGTGCTTTTTTTGGGTCTGAAGCCATATTGGCAAGGGCTAAGTATATTGTGTTTGGCTAGATACGAGTAAAGCTGCTTATAGATTAGTTTTTCAAAATTTTTTGACAAGTTTGGCAGGATTGACATAGGTCTGTAGTTGTTAACATCTGTGAGATCACCACATTTGTGGACAGGCGTTACTCTCGCTTTTTTTAGAATATCTGGAAAGGTTTGGAGTTCAAGTGACTTGTTGAAGAGCAAAGCAATAGCAGGGGCTAAAGATCTGGAGGCTTTTTTGTAAATTAAAGTTGGTATCTCCTCAAGGGCACTAGACTTTGTTTAAGGGAAAGGATTATCTCATTGACGTCAGTGGAATTAATAGGCTTTAGGTACAGAGACTGTGGATAGTTACCTGTAATAACAAATTCTGCTTTCAGATAACACTCAGCCCCTTGTTTAACTCCTTAAACATGCTAAACATAATCTCACTCCACGTTAAAGTCCACATAAATAATTAAGTGGTTTTTGTTCAGTCTGTTCTCTAGAATAAGATTTCAAAGGTTAGAGTTAAATTCAGTCACATCAGTGTTAGGAATCCTGTAGACTGCTACCACAGTCAAGACAGCATCGTTACCCTTGACTCTGAAACAGGCAAATATATACTCTCCAAAAGGGTCTCTAGATTTAATTACTTTTTAGCAAGTCAGTTCATGGTCGTAGTAAAGAGAAGTACCACCACCCCCCCCCCCCCTTTGTATAGGACAACTTTTGTGAATAGCTGAGTAGTTAGGTATGTTGTAGAGTTGAGTAGTGTCCTCTTTTAACCACGTTTCAGTGGTTAAAAAGCAGCAGGAGGATTATCAGGCTCGCAGAGCCTGATAACCCTCCTGCTGCTAGTTTCCTCAACTGTATGAATTCCTGCTTCCTCATACCCTTAATCACGAGACCTACTAGAATCACTGATAGTACTGCCACGGCTTTTGATCACATCTGGACCAACATAACCTTTCCACTTACTTCAGGGATAATCATCGATAGCACTACAGACATTACCCCACATTTCTCCTAACCAACATTAACAAACCACCTCTAGAGACAAGGGAGATGAGCTTTAGGCTGCAAAATGAAACTGCTATAGGCAATTTTATAGTTGCTGCTGCTAATATCAACTGGGAATCCGAATTAGGGAACATAGGGGGACATCAACCTAGCAGTGCAATCTTTTCTTCAAAAAACTCTCAGCCTTTATAACATCCACTGTCCTATGCTAACGAAACAAATCACAACTAAAAGGTTAAACAATCCTTGGCTTACAAAGGGAATACTTAAATCCATTAATAAAAAACATGACCTTGAGAAGAAGTATAGGTTAGGAATCGTCTCCAAAGAATTTTCAAAGAATTACTCATCATTGCTATCTAAGATAAATAGGAGAGCCAAAATTAAATACTACGAAGATAAATTTACCCACACAAAGAGCAACATTAAGAAAACATGGAGCACAATTTCACAAATATTGGGATCAAAGAAGATTTTAAATAACAAACTCCTGTCAAATAATGATGGTCTGCTTTCAGCCTCTGACACTGCTTTTGAGTTCAATAGGTTCTTCTCTTCCATTGGGTCATCCCTTGCAAATCATATTCCATCTTCCAGTACTAATATTCAGGACTATCTTACAGGTAACTATCCACAGTCTCTGTACCTAATGCCTACTAATTCCACTGATGTTACTGACATAATCCTTTCCCTTAAAACTAAGTCTAGTGCCCTTGAGGAGATACCAACTCTTATTTAGTATTTAGTTTAAGTTTTATTCTTTAATGTTTTCTCCTGCCAGAAACGCATTGCGTAATAGTGGCTTTAGGCATTGTATGTACTAGCCTATCTATAAATCTATTAATTTTTGTAAAACCTCTTGTATGTATATGTACCTTACCTGAATAAACATTTATTTATTTATTTATTTATTTATTTATTTATTTATTTATTTATTTATTTATTTATTTATTTATTTATTTATTTACAAAAAAAGCCTGCAGAATTTTAGCTCCTGCCATTGCATTGCTCTTCAACAAGTCACTTGAACTCCAAACCTTTCCAGATATTCTAAAAAAACGAAAGTAACCACTGTCCACAAATGTGGTGATCCCACTGATGTTAACAACTTCAGACCTATATCAATTCTGCCAAACTTGTCTAAAATATTTGAAAAACTTATCTACATGCAGCTTTACTCTTATCTAGCCAAACTCAATATACTTAGCTCTTGTCAATATGGCCTCAGACCCCAAAAAAGCACTAACGATGCACTTAGTAGTATGATTAACTTGATACATGCAGCTCTTGATAAAAATGAGTTCCCTGTTTTGTTATTTGTGGACCTGCGTAAAGCTTTTGACACTGTCAACCACCAAAACCTTCTTCTTAAATTACAACATTATGGAGTCAGCGATCATTCCCTGCAGTACCTTAAGTCTTACCTTACTGACAAGCTCCAATATGTTTCTGTGAATAATTCAATTTCTCCCACCCTACCCATCAACATTGGTGTTCCCCAGGGCAGCATACTTGGCCCTTTCCACTTTCTCATCTACATTAATGACCTTCCAAATGCCTCCCAACACCTCAAACCAGTTTTATTTGCTGACGACACGACCTTCATTTACTCCAGTCCTGACCACCTTGCTCTAAATATCACAGTGAATGCTGAGCTAAATAAAGTCTATCACTGACTAACTGCCAACAAACTCACCATTAACATTGACAAAACTTTCTATATTCTGTTTAGCAATAAATCCTCTAATCAAATAAATCTCAGGATTAACAATACCCAAATTTGTAACAAAGTAGATGGCAAATTCCTTGACGTTCTCATTGACAGCAAGCTGAATTTCCAGGGACACATTCTAAATATATAAAAAAAAAGTTTCAAAACTGCAAAACTGTTGGCATTCTTTCTAAGATCAGATATTATGTACCTCGCCCTGCCCTGGTGACACTCTATTACTCTCTCATCTATCCTTATCTCAACTATGGTATTTGTGCTTGGGGTTCTACTACCCAAAATCATTTATGTCCTCTAATTACTCAACACAAAGCTGCTATTAGGACAATATTTAACTCTGGCCCCAGACATCACTCGGTACCCTAACTCAAATCTCTGAATATGTTAGATATTAAGTCCCTGCACATCCTCTCATGTGTATTTTATACATATAAAATGCTGAACTGTAATGTCACAACCCGTTCTTGCACTTGCTTATAGTCTAATATTTGGCTTATTAATAAGTGCATATGTGACATACTAATTTATTGTGAATATTTGAGTTTACCTTGAAAAGCTGAATAAAAACACCGACCTAACCTAACCTTCTTAGTACGTTAAGATAAGCATCTTATTGCTTCTTAATTACAATTAGTACTGAACTTATACCTAAAGTGATATTACAGTTCTATAAAAATAATAAATCAAAATTAAAATATTTAAATAAATTTTAAAGTAACTCAGTATATTGTCAAATTTTGTATAAAATCTCTATTCTTTAATAAAACTGAAAAAGAAATTCCTAATATTAAAACTGGTGTATAGCCAATCTATAAAAAGAGTTTATACCTTGAAAACAAATTATAACTTGGAATATACCACATATGTACTTTTTAATAAGCCAAATATTGACTATAAGCAATAAGTCATATATGTGCTGTCTTGTGGGAGAGCGGATTGAATGTCAATCCTGATCTTAAAAGCTTCCTAGATGGTTGCAACAGATCCCATGAGCACCACACCAGAAACAAATACCTATTTGATATTCCAAGAGTACGACTTAGTCAAACTAGAAATGCTTTACAAATTAAGGGACCTCGAATGTGGAATGACCTTCCCAATTATGTTAAAGACTGTACCTCTTCCAACCAGTTTAAGATAAAAACTAAGTACTATACCTAATTAACTCAATGTAACCTACCTCATCCCCAAAATGTCAACCCATTACAGACATCACAATTACAGACTGATTACAGACATCAGTCTGTAATTCACAAAGTGAATTACAGACAATCACATCACAAAGTGCATAGTGACCCGCTGGAAAATTGAAAACAGTCATTAACAATGGAACTTTATGTTAAATAGAGAATAAACGTGGGACCACGTGGGAGACAGTGCACGAGGCTTTGTGTACATGCGTGTGGGCGATAGGAGGAAAAAATAGTGAACAGTGATTCGTGGAACAGTGAAGTGGAACGGGTATCACAACACACATATAAGTTGGAAGTGTAGGAAAATCGTGCATAGAATATTATAAATATAGAATACTAGAAATATAGAACAGTGGCAAGAGGCGGCATCAGCTAGGCTGTGTTTACACAAGCCACGAGGCCTACCTCAGGGACGTCCCACAGTGATAAAAATACGGGAAATATATAGTGTAATATGGAAATGTGGATCTAGGAATTAGTAATAAAGTAAGTGAGTACCATTGCAAGCCTTAAATTAGGCAGAAAATTCCTTGTAAGAATACAAGCAAAGAATAAATCAGTGTTATAAATCGAGTAACTGGAAACTGGTGACATCAACCTGGGACAAAAAGAGGTCAACTGTACCGCACTGGGGACCAGCTTCGCTACCCTACGCTAAGTACCTGCTATAAAGTTTGAACAGAATAACATACATAATATTACTGTTATAAGTAAAAAAAACAAAAAAAAAAAAAATGGTGGGTTGTACTATGGGGGATCTAGTATTAAATGGATGTAGGGGCAGTAACTGTTCTTAAATGCAAATCCTGCTCTGAAACTCTTCCTGGACAGATGCAATAGGACCCATTATCACCACACTAGAAATAAATATCTCTTTGATATCCCCAGAGTCAAACTTAATTTGTGTAAACACTCTATGCAAATAAAGGGACCCAGTCTATGGAACTCACTCTATTGAATTGAAAAGCTGTCCAACTTTTGCATCATTCAAAAACAATACTAAAAAGTACCTAATTTCATCTTCATAGTTTTTTACCTTTTGCTTTAAAACTGCACTGTATCTATTGCTACCCAATCTCCCAATCTTTATATACCCAATCTGAACATCTTTATCATTGCGATCATTGCTGTCTTCTTATATGTACTGTCAATCTGCTGTATGGTGCCTATTAATCTTGTTTAAATTACCAATCTAGTTGTCAATGTAATCAATCAGAGCTTTAATATACCAATGTGCTTTAATATACTTACTAATCTCTCTCATCTCATTTTTTTCTTGCAATGTATTTGTTATCATTTTATTAATTCTGATAGAATTTACCTACTTAAAATTATTTGTTAGATTAAGGACCTGCCCAAAAGCTGCGCGCACTAGTGGCTTTACAAGAGTGCAATTACTGTACTATGCTATGTATTTTCACAAACCCAATGTACCTTCTTGTATATAAATAAATAAATAAAATAAATAAATAAAAAGTTAGAATTAAGAGTTATCAAGTATGGGAGATCTAAAAGGCCCGGCCCCCAACAAACATACAAGAGTAAACTTAAAGTGGCTTATTACTGCAATTGTCAGTCTAGAGGTAGATCATTGATATAGCCTAAGCTACTCTATCCCTTTGAGATGTATTTATTGCTTATCTCAATAAACATACTTGAACTTGAACTTGAACTCCTACACAGGAAGAATGGATACTCCTTTAAAACTAACTTACTTATTTATTAACCCCTTAACAACCCCCCATATACATTCACACCAATAACAATAATTACTTTACCACCTTATCTTACGTTAAAAGCCTTGGTCCACATAAGCAGGATACAAGGTTTACACTGAGAACCAGCTAGGGTAAAGTACTACTAGTGAAGAACCTGAAGCTTGAAGCAGCTTAGGGTAGCGAGACCACGTGGTACCCTAGCACAACACAACACTAAGGGGTACCCAAAACACTGGCAAATACTACCCCAGGTCCACACCAATCTTACAATACCAGAGTAGGCACAACTAAATACTGTACACAATACTTAACTTAGTAAACTAGACACAGAAAAAGATAAGAAAAAGTAATAGGAAGGGGAGGAGGTTCTTTCCACCACGGCGCCAGCACAGAGAAGGCCGCATCCAGCGTCCCGTCCAGGGCTCCGGAGTTGTTGTGGTGCCGGGAAGAGCCTAATTGATCATGCAGCTATAAACATTAAAAATCTTCACCTATGTACAATATTGTTTACTTTACTCGTTCTAAGGATAGTTAATAATTACTACAATGTTATACTTAATCCACAGCAAGCTCAAGAGTCTGAATGCTTTGTGAGCAACAAGATTCGTCCTAAGTTTGGCAAGGAAGATACGAATAAAGACACGTCGGCAAGCGTGTCAAATATAAGGTAGTTTATTTAGCTCAATTTGACCTCTGGTTTCCAATTGAGGAACCCAGGGTCGTAACAATTACAAACATACGGTATTCATATAATACTATAAATATTAAATATATAAATATATACATATAATTTTATAAAGAGTTAA
The DNA here is from genome assembly GCF_040958095.1 of Procambarus clarkii. Taxonomy (NCBI): domain Eukaryota; kingdom Metazoa; phylum Arthropoda; class Malacostraca; order Decapoda; family Cambaridae; genus Procambarus; species Procambarus clarkii. The sequence continues at coordinate 32,884,256 of NC_091151.1, forward strand.
AAGGACTGACATCAACAAGTGATCCATACAGTAAAGCACAAATACAATACAATACATCAGACAATGCATGGAGAGGTGTGGCGAGTGTTCGGGAGTATTGGAAAGACGTAATGTAGGCATCAAGTGTTGCATCTGTAACAAAAGATTTCTCCTGGGCTGTGCAGAATTATCTCCAGGATGCACAAAAAGGCAAGGAATTTACTGAGTTTGCAAAGATGACTGTTATATATGGGGAGTGTCTGTAATATGGGGCCTAGTATTATCTGGATGTAGGGGCAATAGTAAGCATTAAGAGTTATCAAAATGGGAGAACTAAAAGGCCCGGCCCCCAAAATAAACTATCCACAGTAATAATAACTTGCTACTAGACCATGTCATACTAGAGGTTGATCATAGCACTCCCACACAAAAAGAAGGGATACTCCGTTACTACTTACTTATTTATTAACCCCTTAACCCTCAAACCACTAGGGGCCCAAATGGAATTCACACCCATAGGCACAACAACAAAAAAAATCCAAAAAATTCTTTCGTCTTATAGAAGTGTTCATTTTTGTTCCCTGATCACGGAAAAAAATAACAAAAAAATCGTAGGTGGCATATTTTAGCCGTAATAGGGTAGGGAAGTGTGGCAAAAAAGGGGCGTTGGCAGAGCCTTCGCCAGACGAGGTCTACTCCGCCCGAGCTGTCAGACGGCAGTTGCCACAAATATATTATTACCTAATTATTTCAATGTCTCTGATTGATTTTGTCTTAGTTTTTTTGCAATAATATTATTCCATACAGTGAATTGTGGTGTATTTATATTATAAAATGTGTGAACCATCGCTGTACTCAAAATTATGGTGTGCATATTAGTGATTTAATTATTATGTTCATAAAACAATAAACAAATAGTTTTGCTGTTGTTACACTATATACACAGGTTATATATAAGTATTTGCATGTTTACCTAAAAAAACATTTATTTATTTATTATTTATTTATTTATTTTGTACACCATAACGAACTACTAAGTTGGTCTTGTGAGTCGAAAAGCAACGAGGAGTGATCGCCAAACACCAGCTAGCCACTCCCTCCCTCAACACCACCTCACTCACCCTCATTCACCTCCCACAATACTCTTTCTGTATTTATTCACTATACACAGACGTTATATATACGTATTTACATGTTTTGTTCACCATAACTGTACATCTAAGCTTGTATGGTGAGTAAAGGCAGAAAGACGTAGCTACTCACACAGTCAGCTGATCGGCGGCCGCCCTCAGGGCCAGACGCACTAATATTTGCCCTCCAACAATATTATTTGTGGTGTTATTACGCTATATACACACATTATATATAAGTATCTACCTGTTTTATTCACCATACCTGAACAAATAAGCTGGTATGGTACCCAAAGATCATAGTGGCCATCAGTAAACAACATGCCAAGTCGTGCAGACGACGCTCCTCCCTCACCAAAATCGCGGCTCCCAACCTACTCCTCACGCTGTTATCTCACACTATACACATGTTATATATAAGTATCTACATTTGTGTTCACCATAGCAAACCACTAAGCTGGTATGGTGAGTGCAGTCAATAAATGGTGGCCACACACAGTCAGAAAACGACGCCACAACCCTCCCTCCCACAGCCTTACTTCTCCCTCCATGGAGCACAGCGCTAAATATCACCACAATCCTGCTATTATCAGAATCCTGGTCAGTTTTATCACAGTCAGGGGGCTTCAGTAATACTATCACTGCTAAATAATAGCAGTATCATTTATATTATGGTATTTGTAGGCGATGCTGTGGTCACAAGCTGAACAGCGGTGCTGTGAGCTCGTGCTGCGTGCACCAGCCTTGGTGGCTTGCTCAATACTGACGCTGTAACACCCAAGAATGTTGGCCTGGATTTTTTTTTTTAGGTGGCATCTGGCAACTATCGCTTGTTGCTGTACTATAGCTGCCTCTATCCCAGGTGGGGCGTTTAAATTATAGCGCTAGACACGAAATCATATATAAATGATGTGCGCGGTTTCGGTTTTGTCACTGATATCGTTTATATATGATATGCGCGGTTTGAGGGTTAACAACCCCCATATACACTCACACCAATAACAATAATAATAATTACTTTACCACACTATCTTACGTTAAAAGCCTTGGTCCACATAGACAGGATACAAGGTTTACACTGTGAACAAGCTAGGGTAAAGTACTACTGGATAAGCACTGAAACTTAATGCAGCTTAGGGTAGTGAGACCACGTGGTACCCTATTACAAAAACACAACACTTAGGGGTACCCAAACCACTGGCAAATACTACCCTCAGGTCTCACCAATCTTTACTACCAGAGTAGGCACACACTTAAAACACACCGTACTTAACTTAATAGTACAGGAACTTAAGGTTAGGGAAATAGTTAAGAGAAGGTAGAAGAAGCCCGAAATGCTTTGCGTAATAGTGGCTTTAGGCATTGTATGTACTAGCCCTATCTATAAATCCATCACTCTTTGTAAAATCTCTTGTATGTATGTACCTTACCTAAATAAACATTTGATTTTGATTTTTTTGAGAAGAGAAAAGGTGCAGCCACAGAGTAAGTCTCGACACCACGAATCCCAGCCAGAGAAAGACCGCTTCCAGCGACCAGCTCAGGCCTCCTGCATTGTGGTGGTGCCGGGAGGAGCCTAATTGATCGTGCGGCTAAACACATTAAAAATCTTCCCCTATGCAACATATTGTTACTTTCCTCGTTCTCAGGGTAGTTAATCTTATAACAATGTTATACTTAATCCACAACAAGCTCAAGAGTTTGAATGCTTGTGAGCAACAAGATTCGTCCTACGTTTGGCAGGGAAGATATGAACAGAGACATCGACTTGCGTCTTGTTAATCTAGCGTAGCTTATTTAGTTCACTTTTGACCTCTGGTTTCCACTTGAGGAACCCAGGGTCGTAACACTCCTCCCCCCTTCAGAGAAAAAAAAATGTGACTACTAGAATAGTAGTCATATTTTTTTGTAAGAGTATGCAGAGAATAAAAAGGAAAATCTATGCCATAAAAGAAAAATCAATCAAAACAACAATTTCTCTGCAAGAAAAGTACAAAGGAATTCTCTGAAAGAAAAAAAAACATACACAAGAAAAAAAAAATAGGGAAGTAAATAAATTGGACACGGAATATTTAATGTCACAGGAGAACCTAAGAAAAAATAACTAAAGCATGACAGTTGGTAAATGGCTTCCTGTGGCTCAGATAAATGTTATTCAGGCAACCGGGACAGAGCGTCTGCTATCATGTTGAGCCGGCCCGGTAGGTGGGTAATGGAAAGATTGAAGTCCTGTAGGTACAATGCCCACCTGAGGATGCACTTATTCTTCCCCTTCATCTGATTCATAAAGACTAGTGGGTTATGGTCCGTGTACACTTCCACTATATTACCTGTGAGGTAAACTTCGAACTTTTTACATGTTAACACTAGCGCCAACGCCTCTTTTTCCACCATTGAATAATTGTGTTGCGCCTTGTCGAATTTCAGAGAGTAGTAATATACTGGGTGTTCCACCTGATCATCCCCAGTTTGCAACAACACTGCACCAGCACCCGAGTCAGACGCGTCGACATGAATTTTAAATGGTCGGTCGAACCTTGGACTAGCAAGCACTGGGGCCGAAGCTAAGATCAATTTCAAATTTTTAAATGCCTCTGCACAGTCTGATGACCACTTAAATTTAACGGCCTTCCACAACAAGTCTGTGAGAGGAGAGGCCACACTGGAAAAGTTCTGACAAAAGCGTTGATAGTACGCACACATACCAATAAATCATTGAATGTCCTTTTTAGACTGAAGCACGGGACACTCCAGAATGGCACTGATTTTATCTTGCCGAGGTAACACTTTTCCTTGGCCCACTTCATAACCGAGGTACGTCATTGTGCCTTGTCAAAAAATGACACTTTTTTGCATTTAAGGTAAGATTTGCCCTTTTCAAGATTGCGAACAACTGGCGTAACCTAGCTATGTGGTCAGCCCAATTACTGTCAAAGAGCACAATATCATCTAAATACGCCCGACAATTTGGCACATTAGCGAGCAAAGAGTTCACGAGTCTCTGGAACCTGGCAGGGGCATTACGCAAGCCGAACGGTAACACTTGATACTCAAAAACACCCTTGGGTGTCACGAACGCAATTAGTTGTTTAGCACGTTCAGTGAGTGGGATTTGATAGTACCCCCTTGAGAGACCGAATTTCCAGACATACGTGGCGTTCCCAATTTCGTCGATGCAGTCCTCGAGGAGGGGCAGCGGATAGGCATCCACAATGGTCACATTGTTGAGCTGCCGATAGTCGGTGCATAATCGCCAGGAGCCGTCTGGTTTGGGGACCAAAAGGCAGGGTGAGCACCAAGAGCCCTGGCTTGGCCGGATGAGGCCGTGCTGGAGCAAGAAGTCGACCTCCTTCCGTACGATGGCCTTCTTTTCTGGACTCATCCGATAGGGTTGAAGGCGAATGGGAGTGTAGTCCGTCAACTCGACATCATGGCAAATGGCATCAGTCTGGGTAGGGACCTCCCAGAACAGACTGGAGAATTCATCAACCAACGACTGCACCTCTTCACGTTGGGCCATCTGCAAATGGGACAGTCCCTCCTCCACAGCATTCACAGAACTAGAATTATTGAAAATGAGATTAGTTGGGTCCCCAGAACAATCATCCCCTCTCTCACTGGAAATGGAAACATTGGTTAGTGCAATGGGCCTGGGGCCCTGGAACTTCTTCATCCGATTTACATGTACGAGCATTACCTGGTTACGTTTGTTAGAGTACCTCACTTTGTACGTGAGGTCCCCAGTCTTTTCTGTCACAATGTAGGGGCCTTCGTACTTGTGGGACATAGTGTTCCCTAGTCGAGGTTTTAATACCAGGATAGGGTCGCCAGGCTGAAATACCCGTAACTTAGCCTTAGCATCGTTTCGGTCTTTCATCTTTTCTTGGGCCTTCCCAAGATACTTTAGTGCCGCCGCCTTGCAGTCCTTGAGTCTCTGGTGGTGTTGCGCAAAGAAAGCCGATCCTTCGGTTAACGTTACGTTCCCTAACAGATTCTCCTGTAACATTTGCAAGGGTCCACGAACTTTATGGTCAAAGACTAACTCAAAAGGAGAACAACCCAGTGAACTTTGTAATCCCTCTCTAGTCGCAAACAAAACATACGGTAAATTCTCATCCCAGAAGGTGTGGGAACTCTCGCACGATGTCTTCAACATCTGCTTCAGAGTTAGATGGAAACGTTCAATTACCCCCTGACTCTGTGGATGGTATGGGCTGGAAACCTTATGAGTTATTCCATGGTCCTTACAAAATTGTTCAAAAATATCAGACTTAAAGTTAATACCATTGTCAGTTTGCACGACCCGAGGCAGTCCAAAAGTGGAAAAAAATTGCAACATACGAGCAACAACAGTTTTTGCTCGGATGTTCCTTACAGACAATCTTACAGAGGCACTTTACAATATTAACTGGGATTTTGAATTCAATAATACCCATAATATAAATTCATTAGCTAACCTCTTCCTCTCCAAAACTCTAAGTCTCTACAACCTTCATTGTCCCCTTCTTACCAAGCAAGTAACTGACAAAAGATTAAACAATCCATGGCTCACAAGTGGCATTCTCAACTCAATCAACAAGAAACATGAATATGAAAAGAAAGTTAGGATTGGCCTAGTTTCAAAGGAAGTAGCTAAAAGGTACTTATCAATGCTTACCAGTATCATAAGAAAGGCAAAACTTGCATATTATGTGAATAGATTCAATGAAGCAAAAGGCAACATGAAAAGCACTTGGAAAACTATCTCTAGTATCCTAGGAAATAAACAACACTCACATAACCAAATAAAACTCTACAAGGATGGGGATATACCGTCAACTGATTTAGAAATGGCAAATGAATTTAATAGTTTCTTTTCATCGGTTGGTGCTAATCTTGCCAGTAAAATCCCACAGACTCAGACACATATTAACACATATCTCTCAGGCAGCTATCCAAATTCTCTTCTCCTTTCACCAATTAGCCCAGCAGATGTTGTGTCCATCATACACTCTCAAAAAACCAAGGCAGGGAACACCAGTGAAATTCCGTCCATTGTGTACAAGAGAGCCTCCCATGCCTTTGCCCCACCCATAGCACTACTGTTCAACAAATCTATAGAGTGTCACACCTTCCCTGATATCCTCAAAAAAGCAAGAGTAACGCCAGTCCATAAAGGAGGCAATCCGGCGGACATAAACAATTATAGACCAATATCAAATCTACCCAGTCTATCAAAAATATTTGAAAAAATTATTTACAAACAGCTCTATTCCTACCTCGTAAAATTCGACATACTCAGCCCCTGCCAGTTTGGCTTCCGGTCCCAAAAGAGCACCAACGATGCAATTATTAGTCTCCTTGACGTTATCTACTCAGCCCTTGACAAAAATGAGTTTCCGATTGGACTCTTCATTGACCTAAGAAAAGCCTTTGATACTGTTAATCACAACTACCTCTTACTTAAACTCCAGCATTATGGAATCCGAGGCCTTGCCCTTGACTACATCCGATCCTATCTTAGTGACAAACACCAATATGTAACCACCAATGATACAACTTCTTCCACTCTACCAATTACCGTTGGAGTGCCACAGGGCAGCATCTTAGGACCTCTTCTATTTCTTATATATATAAACGATCTGCCTAATGTCTCTAATATTCTCAAACCTATATTGTTTGCTGACGATACTACCCTTATCTATTCAAACCTCAACCCACATACACTAAATAGTGTTGTGAATAATGAATTAAAAAAAAGTCAACTTATGGATGTCAACGAACAAACTAACATTAAACATCGAAAAGACTTACTACATCTTATTTGGAAGCAAATCATCAAATGCAATTCAGCTACAGATAGACAACATTAACATCAGTAATAAAAATGATGGCAAGTTTCTTGGCCTATTCCTAGACAAGAGACTCAACTTCAGCACCCACATTCAACACATAACTAAGAAAGTCTCTAAGACAGTTGGTATACTCTCCAAAATCAGATATTATGTTCCTAACTCTGCTCTCCTCTCACTATATTATGCACTAATCTACCCCTATCTTAATTATGGTATCTGTGCATGGGGGTCTACCACTGCAAACCACCTTAAGCCCATCATCACACAGCAAAAATCTGCTATCAGAATAATAACTAACTCTGCTTTCAGACAACACTCAGCTCCCTTGTTTAAATCCCTAAACTTGCTAAATATTAACTCCCTCCACACATTCTCTTGTGTCAACTACATTTACAAAACCCTGTTCTTAAATGCAAACCATGCTCTGAAACTCTCCCTGGACAGATGTAATAGGACCCATTATCACCACACCAGAAATAAATATCTCTTTGATATCCCCAGAGTCAAACTTAATCTGTGTAAACACTCTATGCAAATTAAGGGACCTAGTCTATGGAAATCACTCCCTAGTGAAATGAAAAACTGTAAAACTTTTGCCTTATTTAAAAGCAAAACCAAAAAGTACCTAACTTCATCTTCTTAGTTTCCTACACTGAGCTATAAATTTGCTCTGTACCTAGTGTTACCCAATCTCCTAATTTTTATGTAATATCAAACAACCTTATCATTGTGTTCATTCCTGTCTTCTTTTATGTGCTAGCCATATGCTGTATTGTGACTACCAATTTTTGTCAACTACCATTCAAGCTGTCATTGCAATCAATCTTAGCTACCTATGTGCTTTAATATACTGTACCTACAATTTTCTCTCATCTTTTTTTTTTCATTTCATGTAATCTGTTATCATTTTTTTGTCTATAAATTTTGCAAGTATTTACCTCCTTAAAATTTTCTTAGATTAAGGACTTGCCCGAAACGCTGCGCGTGCTAGTGGCTTTACAAGACTGTAATTACCATATTTGTATCCTCACATTCCTTATGTACATTCTTGTATATGCATAAATAAATAAATAAATAAATACAGCAAAAGCCTCTGGGTAACGAGTAGTGATACACATCATTGTGATTAGGTTAATATTACCAGACTTAGTTCTAGGTAATGGTCCAACACAGTCCATTACCACATGAGAAAATGGTTCCTCTGGCACGACAATAGGCCTTAGAGGAGCTTTAGGTGGAGTATGGTTTGGTTTCCCAACCAGTTGACAAACAATACACGCATTACAAAATTTTGCCACATCGCTTTTCAGCTTGGGCCAGAAAAAATACTTTAAAATTTTGTGATACGTAATATTTATACCTTGATGTCCCCCCATAGGATCATCATGAGCAGCTGCCAAATCTCTTTCTCTATAGCAGGTCGGCAACATAACCTGGTGGACTACCTCCCACTCATTTGACAAGGGAGCACTCTGTGGTCTCCATTTTCTCATCAAAATCCGATCATTTGTAGTAGTACCCAGTTGCTGCGTCTACAATTTCCTCCATAGAGACGGCTGTCTCATGACCATCTGCAAGAGTGGGGTCAGCTTTCTGTAACTCACTCAAGGAGGCATCTAGGCCTTGGTCAGATGTTATTGGCCGAGGCTCAACAGTGTTCTCCTCCACCTCCCCACTACTCTCGGTAGATGGCGGTGGCAGGCTCTCCACAATGTCCTCGGCCACGTCATCGAGTCGGGCCATGAATGTGTCCGCGAGGTCCACTTGGTTTACACCACTCGGATTTTCCTTGTGTCCTCGCGATTTACCACCTTGGCAAGCACAGGGCTGCCCTTACATTTAAGTCCCATAGACCTGGTCACTGCGCACGCAGGGTACACAACATTATCCTCTGTGGCGGGTGGATCCAGGCAAACCTTAGGGGTAGGCAACATAATAGGCAGTCTGGAGTCCCCTACCTTATCCCCTGCTAAATCATTACCAACTATTACATCAACATTAGGGAAAGGTAGGTATGAAGTGACTCCGACTGTACAAACATCCTTGTGGAAATCAGATTCCAGGGTAACCTTATGGAGGGGTACTGCTTGAGTATCACTAGTGACACCCTCGACCAGTACCACCTCTCCAGTGTCGAGAGTGTTGGCACCTTGCAACGCACTCTCTAAAATTAAAGTCTGGATGGCACCGGTGTCTCGGAAGATCACCACGTTCTTCCAGGAAGAACCCTCAGACAAAAATAGTCTCCCTTTCGATAAGAATGGGATAAGCAAGTCCAACCACTGTGGGTTGGAGGTCTTACTCCCTAACCCTTCCGAAGGCCTCAAGCCCTGTGTCACAACTAGAGCATTGGGTCTTTTTTCCGGGTACAGTTGCCAACAATGGCTAATAGTGTGGTTTGGACGATTACAGTGACCACAAAAACGTCGGGGAGAAGAGACATTACTAACAGAATTACCCTTCGGTTCACCCTTAGGTGCCGTGGGGCTAGACACTTTAACAGGGTTAGTTATGTCTGAAACAGAAGGTGCATTAGTTAAAGGGTTAGAATGAGCTTGTCTGGACTGGCTGTGTGTATAAGTTTTGCTACTCTGTGGGGTATAATTATTTTTATTGGGCCTTTTGCCTGCCAATTGGTAGTTTTCTGCCAACTTGACCAAATCCCCTATTTTAGAGTTTACCTCTACCCTTCCTCTAATGTAATGTGAAACATTCTCTGGCATAATATCTATAAAATGCTCCATTAAAACTAAGTTCCTGAGAGCCTCGTATGTTTCGGCTTTCGCCGAGCGAATCCATCTATCAAACAATCTAATTTGATCATTAACAAATTCAGTGAGCGGTTGGTTGTGAGTAGGCCTAAGGTTGCGATAAACTTGGCGGTGAGCTTCAGGAGTAATTTCATATGCCCGCAAAATACATTCCCTGACTTTATCATATTCAAAACACTCGTCGTCAGGAATGTTTTTGAAAATATCTTGTGCTTTACCCCTAAGTCTTCCCTGTAGGATTTTCACCCACTCTTCCTTTGGCCAGTTCATGGACATGGCCAATCTCTGAAAATGGTTGAAAAACCTTTCAGGGTCTGACTCGGAAAATTCAGGCAAATTATGCTTTTTCTCATAATGCCTGGGGTTTGAATCCCCGGCAGGTGGAGGTCCAGTGGCATTCGCTCTAATTCTAGCCTCCTCGGTTTTGAGTCTTTGCTCCTCTAATTTTATTTTTGCTAACTCTAGAGCTAATTCTCTATCCCTATGAGTTGCACTTTCTGCTTTGCTAGGCTGGCATAAAGGTGTATCACTTGCCAATAGTTCTTCATCAATACAATGCTGTAATATTTCATTCACCAAAGTCCACTTTTTATCCACGTCATTCAATTCTAAGCCAAATTCCTTGCCTAACAATACTAAATTAGACTTGGTAAGTTTCTTTATCTCTACTGAAGGCTCCCTTGCCAGTCTCTGCATTTCAGATGACATCACTAATAATTTTAGCTCCCAGCCAAAGAAAAAATTAAAAAATAAAAATTGGAAAAAAAACAAAAATTTGCACGGCCCCTAACACAAGGCCACACTAACCTTAATCGTGAAGGGATCCAGCTGGGTGTCCAGTCAGTGCAAGAATGTCCTTTGCTAGATGAGCTGGACCCTAGGCTAGCACACAACCGTTCTGCGGAAACAAAAAATTTTAGTTTTGGCACTCAAGAATCTAATTTTTTACACTTATAATGTTCCTCCCGGACTGGCCAACCACTTGTTATAAATATAAATGTGTGGTGGTCTTGCTATGGGGGACTTGGTATTATTAAGGGGTAAGGGTAGTTTAGAAGACAGAGTATCAAATTTATTTATTTATTTATTTATTTATGCATATACAAGAATGTACATAAGGAATGTGAGGATACAATTATGGTAATTACAGTCTTGTAAAGCCACTAGCACGCGCAGCGTTTCGGGCAGGTCCTTAATCTAAGAAAATTTTAAGGAGGTAAATACTTGCAAAATTTATAGACAAAAAAAGATAACAGATTACATGGAATGAAAAAAAAAAAAAAAGATGAGAGAAAATTATAGGTACAGTATATTAAAGCACATAGGTAGCTATGATTGATTGCAATGACAGCTTAAAATGGTAGTTGACAACAATTTGGTAGGCACAATACAGCAGAAACAATATAAGATTGATTGCAATGACAGCTTGAATGGTAGTTGACAAAAATTGGTAGTCACAATACAGCATATGGCTAGCACATAAAAGAAGACAGCAATGAACACAATGATAAGGTTGTTTGATATTACATAAAAATTAGGAGATTGGGTACCACTAGGTACAGAGCAAATTTAAAGCTCAGTGTAGGAAACTAAATAGATGAAGTTAGGTACTTTTTGGTTTTGCTTTTAAATAAGGCAAAAGTTTTACAGTTTTTCAATTCACTAGGGAGTGAGTTCCATAGACTAGGTCCCTTAATTTGCATAGAGTGTTTACACAGATTAAGTTTGACCCTGGGGATATCAAAGAGATATTTATTTCTGGTGTGGTGATAATGGGTCCTATTACATCTGTCCAGGGAGAGTTTCAGAGCATGGTTTGCATTTAAGAACAGGGTTTTGTAAATGTAGTTGACACAAGAGAATGTGTGGAGGGAGTTAATATTTAGCAAGTTTAGAGATTTAAACAAGGGAGCTGAGTGTTGTCTGAAAGCAGAGTTAGTTATTATTCTGATAGCAGATTTTTGCTGTGTGATGATGGGCTTAAGGTGGTTTGCAGTGGTAGACCCCCATGCACAGATACCATAATTAAGATAGGGGTAGATTAGTGCATAATATAGTGAGAGGAGAGCAGAGTTAGGAACATAATATCTGATTTTGGAGAGTATACCAACTGTCTTAGAGACTTTCTTAGTTATGTGTTGAATGTGGGTGCTGAAGTTGAGTCTCTTGTCTAGGAATAGGCCAAGAAACTTGCCATCATTTTTATTACTGATGTTAATGTTGTCTATCTGTAGCTGAATTGCATTTGATGATTTGCTTCCAAATAAGATGTAGTAAGTCTTTTCGATGTTTAATGTTAGTTTGTTCGTTGACATCCATAAGTGTACTTTTTTTAATTCATTATTCACAACATTATTTAGTGTATGTGGGTTGAGGTTTGAGTAGATAAGGGTAGTATCGTCAGCAAACAATATAGGTTTGAGAATATTAGAGACATTAGGCAGATCGTTTATATATATAAGAAATAGAAGAGGTCCTAAGATGCTGCCCTGTGGCACTCCAACGGTAATTGGTAGAGTGGAAGAAGTTGTATCATTGATGGTTACATATTGGTGTCTGTCACTAAGATAGGATCGGATGTAGTCAAGGGCAAGGCCTCGGATTCCATAATGCTGGAGTTTAAGTAAGAGGTAGTTGTGATTAACAGTATCAAAGGCTTTTCTTAGGTCAATGAAGAGTCCAATCGGAAACTCATTTTTGTCAAGGGCTGAGTAGATAATGTCAAGGAGACTAATGATTGCATCATTGGTACTCTTTTGGGACCGGAAGCCAAACTGGCAGGGGCTGAGTATGTCGAATTTTACGAGGTAGGAATAGAGCTGTTTGTAAATAATTTTTTCAAATATTTTTGATAGAATGGGTAGATTTGATATTGGTCTATAATTGTTTATGTCCGCCGGATTGCCTCCTTTATGGACTGGCGTTACTCTTGCTTTTTTGAGGATATCAGGGAAGGTGTGACACTCTATAGATTTGTTGAACAGTAGTGCTATGGGTGGGGCAAGGGCATGGGAGGCTCTCTTGTACACAATGGACGGAATTTCACTGGTGTTCCCTGCCTTGGTTTTTAGAGAGTGTATGATGGACACAACATCTGCCGGGCTGATTGGTGAAAGGAGAAGAGAGTTTGGATAGCTGCCTGAGAGATATGTGTTAATATGTGTCTGAGTCTGTGGGATTTTACTGGCAAGATTAGCACCAACCGATGAAAAGAAACTATTAAATTCATTTGCCATTTCTAAATCAGTTGACGGTATATCCCCATCCTTGTAGAGTTTTATTTGGGTATGTGAGTGTTGTTTACTTCCTAGGATACTAGAGATAGTTTTCCAAGTGTTTTTCATGTTGCCTTTTGCTTGTATATATGGGAGAGCTAAAAGGCCCGGCCCCCAAAATAAACTATCCACGGTAATAATACCTTGCTACTAGACCATATATGTCAGTCTAAGGGTTGATCAATGCACTCCCACACAGGAAGAAGGGATACTCCTATAATTCATGTACTTATTTATTAACCCCTTAACAGCCCCCCCATATACACTCACACCAATAACAATAATAATAATAACTTTACCACACTATCTTACGTTAAAGCCTTGGTCCACATAGACAGGATACAAGGTTTACGCTGAGAACAAGCTAGGGTAAAGTACTACTGGATAAGCACTGAAGCTGGATGCGGCTTAGGGTAATGAAACCACGTGGGACCCTAATACAAAACACAACACTTAGGGGTACCCAAAACACTGGCAAATACTACCCCCAGGTCTCACCAATCGTTACTACCAGAGTAGGCACACTTAAAAACACCATACAGTACTTAACTTAATGGTACAGGAACTTAAGGTAAGGGAAATAAGTAAGAGAAGGGAGGAGAGTATGGGTGCAGCCACAGAGTAGGTCTCGTCCCCACGAACGCCAGCCAGAGAAGAACGCTCCTAGCAACCAGCTAGGCCTCTCGCATGTTGTGGTGCCGGAAGGAGCCTAATTGATCGTGCAGCTAAGCACATTAAAGATCTTCCCCTATGCAACATATTGTTACTTTACAAATGATTAGAAAGTATTAGTAAGCAAAGTTGGTGCCTATGTTATTATTTAATAATCAACCCCCAGCTCAGTCTTTAAATGCTCTTTGAGAAACAGTAATAGTCTTACGTCTGGCAGGGAAGATACAAACAATTGCCGCTCGTGATGCACTCAACTGTACTACCAGAAAGTTTAATAGCTCAATTTTGACCTCTGGTTTCCACTGGAGAACCCAGGGTCGTAACAGAGAGCAAACAATAACATTATAGCAGGAAGTCAACCTGTAAATAACCAACGACAGGTCAGAGAACTACTGAGATTCTGTTATAAATTCTCGCTCAGTCAGCAGATTACAGAACCAACTAGGAACGAAAACACGCTGGACCTGATATTCACGAACAATGAGGAACTAATCAGAGACATTACTGTCTCAGACACTACGTACTCGGACCACAAGCTCATTGAAGTGCAAACTAACATTAATAACGGTAGTAGGCCCAAGAGAAACAACAAGCGAGAAGGTCTATTCAATAAATTCAATTTTAATAATAAAAGGATAGACTGGGAGAAAATAAACAGGGAACTTACAAACATTCAATGGGAAAATGTTCTAAGAAATAAAAATCCTACACAAGGAATAGAAAAACTGACTTCTGAAGCATATGAAGTCTGTCTGAAACATGTTCCTTTGAGGAAAGCCAGAAAGAGGTCCAATGTAGAAAGAGAACGCAGACGACATTACAAAAGGAGGTAGAAATTAACGGAAATGCTTAAGCAGACACGACTCTCCATACAAAGAAGAAATAATTTAAACAGGGAGATTGAAGAAATCGAACAGAGACTGAAGCATTCCTATCAGACTGAAGAAAGGCAAAAAGAACAGAAAGCAATTCAAGAAATAAAGAAAAACACAAAATATTTCTTCACATATGCTAAATCAAAAGCGAAAACCACTGCCAGTATTGGACCTCTTCGTATTAGTGAAGGTTCATACACTGAGGATGACAAAGAAATTAGTGAAATCATAAAAAAGCAGTATGAGGACATGTTTAGCACTCCGATACTCAACATGAAAGTGGAAGATTCGGACAATTTCTTTATGAATGATACTCAAACACCTGTAAATATAACTGATATCAGCACGAGCGTGGCAGATTTTGAAAGAGATATTGACAATATGCCCATGCACTCAGCCTCGGGTCCAGACTCATGGAATTCAATATTCATAAAGAAATGCAAAGTGCCAGTAGCACAGGCACTCAGTATAGTGTGGAGGGAGAGCTTGGACACGGGGGAGATACCAAATGCGCTTAAAGCAGCAGACATTGCCCCTCTACACAAGGGTGGTAGCAAAGCATTGGCAAAGAATTATAGACCAGTTGCACTAACGTCCCACATAATAAAAGTATTTGAGAGAGTGATCAGGAGTCAGGTCACTAGATTCATGGAAACCAGTGACCTCCACAATCCAGGCCAACATGGATTTAGAGCAGGAAGATCATGCCTCTCACAGCTACTTGACCACTATGACAAAATCACTGAGGCATTAGAGGAAAAACATAATGCAGATGTCGTTTATACAGATTTTGCAAAGGCATTCGACAAATGTGACCATGGAGTGATTGCACACAAAATGAGGTCTATGGGTATAACTGGTAAAGTAGGATGCTGGATACTCAATTTCCTGTCGAACAGAACACAAAGAGTAACAGTCAATCAAGTAAAATCGAGTCCGAGCGCAGTTAAGCTCTGTACCTCAAGGTACAGTCCTTGCACCACTAGCTGTTCCTTATTTTCATATTAGACATAGACAAAAACACAAGTCACAGCTTCGTGTCATCCTTTGCAGATGATACAAAAATCAGCATGCAAATTGCCTCTGCTGAAGACATTGATAAAATACAAACAGATATTAACAAAGTTTTCGATTGGGCAGCAGAAAATAACATGATGTTTAACGGTGATAAATTCCAGGTACTCAGATACGGCAAAAATGAGGATCTTAAACATAATACAGGGTACAAAACACAATCGAATCTGCCCATAGTAGGAAAACAGCATGTCAAGGATTTGGGAATAATGATGTCCCTAAACCTAACGTTTAGGGAGCATAACCAGTCTATAATACGAGAGCAGTCGGACCTGATAATGAAGCTACAGAGTGATGCTTTGGCCATGCACAAGATTAACCAAGATCTGTCTGCCAGAGTCGACCACCTCGAACAGGAATTAAGCTCTCTTCAGATCTCGGTTACTAACTTTAAACCAGCAGAAACCTCTAAGAAGCAAGAAGAGATGCTACAAAAGTTAGAGAACCACTTTAACTCCCTACAACAGCAACACACTGCAACCCAAGACGAATCAGACCAACTTAAGCTCCTTGATTCTGTCATCATCTCATCACGTGATTTTCCCCATGAAACTGACAGAGAAGACTGTACTGCCATCGTGATCCAGGAATTGCGTACTAAGTTGAATTATTCAATCGAAGCAAGAGACATTAAGTCAGCTTATAGAGTGGGTACCAAATCATCTGGCACAAACAACAGAAGGATACGCGTGAAGTTGGATAGCTGCTCCCGCAAGTCAGACCTTATCACTGCTGCAGTCGCTAGGAAATCCAATGTTCATGTGAACGAATGTCTAACCAGATTCAGACAAAATCTCTTATTTAAACTACGTGGAATTTGCAAAAGATCCACTGCTATTAAACATTGTTTTGTGCGCGATGGTAAAATAATAGCTAGGAAGACTGACTCTGGAAAAACTTATGTCATAACCACTGAAGCACACCTCACTTCTTTCCTGGATGACTGTGGGATATCAGCTGAATAACCAGAACATAATTTGTAGTCTCACATACTACCAAAGTGTACTTAAGCTCTGCCTTTCCTTTCCAAAGGTGTTTATTTTTATTTTTATTTTATTTTTTTGTTTGTCATCTTTGCCTGTTTTATACTCTTAATTATTTGTTCTTAGTTAATCCCCTTGTCACTAAACCTAGGGCTTTTTATTACCCTGTTAATTAACCATTACTAAGCTAATTATCTTCAAGATCATTTTTTTATGATTATTATTTTTCTTATTATTTTTTATTTTACATTTATATTGTCAGTCTCTACTGATTTTTTGTTTTTTATTTTATGTAACTTCTGTGTCCTCCCTGGCTATCTATTGGATCTTTATTTTACTTCTAAATTGTTACTATTTTATTGTATTTGCTTTTACTCTTGTGTTTTGCTTTATCGTGTATCTTGTATCGTAATCCCTCTGCATCTCTATGCACACTGATATAGATCCTGATCAAAATCTTCTGTCTAATATCTACACCAACCAGCACATTGATCATCATTATTGCAAGTATTTCACAGCACACCAGGCTAAAAACAAACTTCAAAATAGCACCTATCTATCAGTTTATAACCAAAATGTTAGATCACTTGGTAAACATTTTGACGATTTAAATGCACTACTCACAGCACTAGGTACTAACCTATCGTTCATTATTTTAACAGAAAATTGGCTAAATAAAGACTATGCCCAACTCTACAACTTAGCTGGTTATAAAGCCATTCATAACTGTAGGCCTAATAAAAAAAGGTGGTGGCACAGCTATATATTACCGAGATACATTTATCTGCAACAGTGTTATTAGTGACAGAGATGACTACTGTGAATATACTTTTGCTCAGTTTACAATTAAATCCCTTAAATCCTCTTTGACTATTGGAGCCATCTATAGATTTCCCAATACTAACATAGCTTCTTTCTCAGACAACCAAAGGAATCTTGTTATAAACAACAATCTCAACAAAAACCACATCATTCTGGGAGGAGACTTTAATATTGACCTGGGTCAACAAAATTGCTCTCAAGTTGACTATTTCCTTAACAGCATGAACTCCTGTATGCTAATCCCCACAATCACCAAACCTACCCTAGTCACTCAAACATCAGCCACTACCTTGGACCACATATGGACAAACATAACAGCTCCCCTTGTATCTGGTATAATCTACGACAGAACAACTGACCACTATCCTACCTTTCTCATAGCGAACATGGACATAACACCACCAAAAAGCAAGAAACTTTCATTTAGGCTACACAGTGAATCAGCTTTAGACAATCTTACAGAGGCACTTCACAATATAAACTGGGATTCTGAATTCAATAATACCCATGATATAAATTCATTAGCTAACCTCTTCCTCTCCAAAACTCTAAGCCTCTACAACCTTCATTGTCCCCTTCTTACCAAGCAAGTAAATGACAAAAGATTAAACAATCCATGGCTTACAAGTGGCATTCTCAACTTAATCAACAAGAAACATGAATATGAAAAGAAAGTTAGGATTGGCCTAGTTTCAAAGGAAGTAGCTAAAAGATACTCATCAATGCTTACCAGTATCATAAGAAAGGCAAAACTTGCATATTATGTGAATAGATTCAATGAAGCAAAAGGCAACATGAAAAGCACTTGGAAAACTATCTCTAGTATCCTAGGAAATAAACAACACTCACATAACCAAATAAAACTCTACAAGGATGGGGATATACCGTCAACTGATTTAGAAATGGCAAATGAATTTAATAGTTTCTTTTCATCGGTTGGTGCTAATCTTGCCAGTAAAATCCCACAGACTCAGACACATATTAACACATATCTCTCAGGCAGCTATCCAAACTATCTTCTCCTTTCACCAATCAGCCCGGCAGATCATCAATGCTTACGTTGGTTGGTGCTAATCGGTTGGTGCTAATCTTGCCAGTAAAATCCCACAGACTCAGACACATATTAACACATATCTCTCAGGCAGCTATCCAAACTCTCTTCTCCTTTCACCAATCAGCCCGGCAGATGTTGTGTCCATCATACACTCTCTAAAAACCAAGGCAGGGAACACCAGTGAAATTCCGTCCATTGTGTACAAGAGAGCCTCCCATGCCCTTGCCCCACCCATAGCACTACTGTTCAACAAATCTATAGAGTGTCACACCTTCCCTGATATCCTCAAAAAAGCAAGAGTAACGCCAGTCCATAAAGGAGGCAATCCGGCGGACATAAACAATTATAGACCAATATCAAATCTACCCATTCTATCAAAAATATTTGAAAAAATTATTTACAAACAGCTCTATTCCTACCTCGTAAAATTCGACATACTCAGCCCCTGCCAGTTTGGCTTCCGGTCCCAAAAGAGTACCAATGATGCAATCATTAGTCTCCTTGACATTATCTACTCAGCCCTTGACAAAAATGAGTTTCCGATTGGACTCTTCATTGACCTAAGAAAAGCCTTTGATACTGTTAATCACAACTACCTCTTATTTAAACTCCAGCATTATGGAATCCGAGGCCTTGCCCTTGACTACATCCGATCCTATCTTAGTGACAGACACCAATATGTAACCATCAATGATACAACTTCTTCCACTCTACCAATTACCGTTGGAGTGCCACAGGGCAGCATCTTAGGACCTCTTCTATTTCTTATATATATAAACGATCTGCCTAATGTCTCTAATATTCTCAAACCTATATTGTTTGCTGACGATACTACCCTTATCTACTCAAACCTCAACCCACATACACTAAATAATGTTGTGAATAATGAATTAAAAAAAGTCCACTTATGGATGTCAACGAACAAACTAACATTAAACATCGAAAAGACTTACTACATCTTATTTGGAAACAAATCATCAAATGCAATTCAGCTACAGATAGACAACATTAACATCAGTAATAAAAATGATGGCAAGTTTCTTGGCCTATTCCTAGACAAGAGACTCAACTTCAGCACCCACATTCAACACATAACTAAGAAAGTCTCTAAGACAGTTGGTATACTCTCCAAAATCAGATATTATGTTCCTAACTCTGCTCTCCTCTCACTATATTATGCACTAATCTACCCCTATCTTAATTATGGTATCTGTGCATGGGGGTCTACCACTGCAAACCACCTTAAGCCCATCATCACACAGCAAAAATCTGCTATCAGAATAATAACTAACTCTGCTTTCAGACAACACTCAGCTCCCTTGTTTAAATCTCTAAACTTGCTAAATATTAACTCCCTCCACACATTCTCTTGTGTCAACTACATTTACAAAACCCTGTTCTTAAATGCAAACCATGCTCTGAAACTCTCCCTGGACAGATGTAATAGGACCCATTATCACCACACCAGAAATAAATATCTCTTTGATATCCCCAGGGTCAAACTTAATCTGTGTAAACACTCTATGCAAATTAAGGGACCTAGTCTATGGAACTCACTCCCTAGTGAATTGAAAAACTGTAAAACTTTTGCCTTATTTAAAAGCAAAACCAAAAAGTACCTAACTTCATCTATTTAGTTTCCTACACTGAGCTTTAATTTGCTCTGTACCTAGTGGTACCCAATCTCCTAATTTTTATGTAATATCAAACAACCTTATCATTGTGTTCATTGCTGTCTTCTTTTATGTGCTAGCCATATGCTGTATTGTGACTACCAATTTTTGTCAACTACCATTCAAGCTGTCATTGCAATCAATCTTATATTGTTTCTGCTGTATTGTGCCTACCAATTTGTTGTCAACTACCATTTTAAGCTGTCATTGCAATCAATCATAGCTACCTATGTGCTTTAATATACTGTACCTATAATTTTCTCTCATCTTTTTTTTTTTTCATTCCATGTAATCTGTTATCATTTTTTTGTCTATAAATTTTGCAAGTATTTACCTCCTTAAAATTTTCTTAGATTAAGGACCTGCCCGAAACGCTGCGCGTGCTAGTGGCTTTACAAGACTGTAATTACCATAATTGTATCCTCACATTCCTTATGTACATTCTTGTATATGCATAAATAAATAAATAAATAAATAAATAGATGTTGTGTCCATCATACACTCTCTAAAAACCAAGGCAGGGAACACCAGTGAAATTCCGTCCATTGTGTACAAGAGAGCCTCCCATGCCTTTGCCCTACCCATAGCACTACTGTTCAACAAATCTATAGTGTCACACCTTCCCTGATATCCTCAAAAAAGCAAGAGTAACGCCAGTCCATAAAGGAGGCAATCCGGCGGACATAAACAATTATACACCAATATCAAATCTACCCATTCTATCAAAAATATTTGAAAAAATTATTTACAAACAGCTCTATTCCTACCTCGTAAAATTCGACATACTCAGCCCCTGCCAGTTTGGCTTCCGGTCCCAAAAGAGCACCAACGATGCAATCATTAGTCTCCTTGACGTTATCTACTCAGCCCTTGACAAAAATGAGTTTCCGATTGGACTCTTCATTGACCTAAGAAAAGCCTTTGATACTGTTAATCACAACTACCTCTTACTTAAACTCCAGCATTATGGAATCCGAGGCCTTGCCTTTATTTATTTATGCATATACAAGAATGTACATAAGGAATGTGAGGATACAATTATGGTAATTACAGTCTTGTAAAGCCACTAGCACGCGCAGCGTTTCGGGCAGGTCCTTAATCTAAGAAAATTTTAAGGAGGTAAATACTTGCAAAATTTATAGACAAAAAAAGATAACAGATTACATGGAATGAAAAAAAAAAAAAAAGATGAGAGAAAATTATAGGTACAGTATATTAAAGCACATAGGTAGCTATGATTGATTGCAATGACAGCTTAAAATGGTAGTTGACAACAAATTGGTAGGCACAATACAGCAGAAACAATATAAGATTGATTGCAATGACAGCTTGAATGGTAGTTGATAAAAATTGGTAGTCACAATACAGCATATGGCTAGCACATAAAAGAAGACAACAATGAACACAATGATAAGGTTGTTTGATATTACATAAAAATTAGGAGATTGGGTACCACTAGGTACAGACCAAATTTAAAGCTCAGTGTAGGAAACTAAATAGATGAAGTTAGGTACTTTTTGGTTTTGCTTTTAAATAAGGCAAAAGTTTTACAGTTTTTCAATTCACTAGGGAGTGAGTTCCATAGACTAGGTCCTTTAATTTGCATAGAGTGTTTACACAGATTAAGTTTGACCCTGGGGATATCAAAGAGATATTTATTTCTGGTGTGGTGATAATGGGTCCTATTACATCTGTCCAGGGAGAGTTTCAGAGCATGGTTTGCATTTAAGAACAGGGTTTTGTAAATGTAGTTGACACAAGAGAATGTGTGGAGGGAGTTAATATTTAGCAAGTTTAGGGATTTAAACAAGGGAGCTGAGTGTTGTCTGAAAGCAGAGTTAGTTATTATTCTGATAGCAGATTTTTGCTGTGTGATGATGGGCTTAAGGTGGTTTGCAGTGGTAGACCCCCATGCACAGATACCATAATTAAGATAGGGGTAGATTAGTGCATAATATAGTGAGAGGAGAGCAGAGTTAGGAACATAATATCTGATTTTGGAGAGTATACCAACTGTCTTAGAGACTTTCTTAGTTATGTATTGAATGTGGGTGCTGAAGTTGAGTCTCTTGTCTAGGAATAGGCCAAGAAACTTGCCATCATTTTTATTACTGATGTTAATGTTGTCTATCTGTAGCTGAATTGCATTTGATGATTTACTTCCAAATAAGATGTAGTAAGTCTTTTCGATGTTTAATGTTAGTTTGTTCGTTGACATCCATAAGTGGACTATTTTTAATTCATTATTCACAACATTATTTAGTGTATGTGGGTTGAGGTTTGAGTAGATAAGGGTAGTATCGTCAGCAAACAATATAGGTTTGAGAATATTAGAGACATTAGGCAGATCGTTTATATATATAAATATTTATATATTTATAAATATAAACAGGAATAAATACAGTTTTGATATTCCTAGAGTACGACTTAATCAAACTAGAAATGCTCTACAAATCAAGGGACCCAGAATGTGGAATGACCTTCCCAACCATGTTAAAGACTGTACCTCTCTCAACCAGTTTAAGATAAAAACTAAACAATACCTAATAAATTCCCTGTAACCCACCTCACTCCTTTATTGTCAACCCATGTCTGTTATTTTATTTTATTATTATTATTATTTTTTTTTTAATCAACACTGTTTGTCAACCTATTGTATTTGTGCTGCTTTTTCAGTCATGTTCCCCCTTTTTTTTATCTTTATTTCTATTTGTTTTCAACACTTTTTATTCTTTATGCTCAATTAGTATTAAGTTCTAGATATTAATGTTTTTCTTGCCCGAAACGCATTGCGTAATAGTGGCTTTAGGCATTGTATGTACTAGCTCTATCTATATATCAATCCATTAATGTAACATCACTTGTATGTATGTACCTTACCTGAATAAACATATTTATTATATTTATTTTATTTATTATTTTATATAAGAAATAGAAGAGGTCCTAAGATGCTGCCCTGTGGCACTCCAACGGTAATTGGTAGAGTGGAAGAAGTTGTATCATTGATGGTTACATATTGGTGTCTGTCACTAAGATAGGATCGGATGTAGTCAAGGGCAAGGCCTCGGATTCCATAATGCTGGAGTTTAAGTAAGAGGTAGTTGTGATTAACAGTATCAAAGGCTTTTCTTAGGTCAATGAAGAGTCCAATCGGAAACTCATTTTTGTCAAGGGCTGAGTAGATAATGTCAAGGAGACTAATGATTGCATCATTGGTACTCTTTTGGGACCGGAAGCCAAACTGGCAGGGGCTGAGTATGTCGAATTTTACGAGGTAGGAATAGAGCTGTTTGTAAATAATTTTTTCAAATATTTTTGATAGAATGGGTAGATTTGATATTGGTCTATAATTGTTTATGTCCGCCGGATTGCCTCCTTTATGGACTGGCGTTACTCTTGCTTTTTTGAGGATATCAGGGAAGGTGTGACACTCTATAGATTTGTTGAACAGTAGTGCTATGGGTGGGGCAAGGGCATGGGACTTTGACTACATCCGATCCTATCTTAGTGGATCCAATCTTAGTACACCAATATGTAACCATCAATGATACAACTTCTTCCACTCTACCAATTACCGTTGGAGTGCCACAGGGCAGCATCTTAGGACCTCTTCTATTTCTTATATATATAAACGATCTGCCTAATGTCTCTAATATTCTCAAACCTATATTGTTTGCTGACGATACTACCCTTATCTATTCAAACCTCAACCCACATACACTAAATAGTGTTGTGAATAATGAATTAAAAAAAAGTCAACTTATGGATGTCAACGAACAAACTAACATTAAACATCGAAAAGACTTACTACATCTTATTTGGAAGCAAATCATCAAATGCAATTCAGCTACAGATAGACAACATTAACATCAGTAATAAAAATGATGGCAAGTTTCTTGGCCTATTCCTAGACAAGAGACTCAACTTCAGCACCCACATTCAACACATAACTAAGAAAGTCTCTAAGACAGTTGGTATACTCTCCAAAATCAGATATTATGTTCCTAATTCTGCTCTCCTCTCACTATATTATGCACTAATCTACCCCTATCTTAATTATGGTATCTGTGCATGGGGGTCTACCACTGCAAACCACCTTAAGCCCATCATCACACAGCAAAAATCTGCTATCAGAATAATAACTAACTCTGCTTTCAGACAACACTCAGCTCCCTTGTTTAAATCCCTAAACTTGCTAAATATTAACTCCCTCCACACATTCTCTTGTGTCAACTACATTTACAAAACCCTGTTCTTAAATTAAAACCATGCTCTGAAACTCTCCCTGGACAGATGTAATAGGACCCATTATCACCACACCAGAAATAAATATCTCCTTGATATCCCCAGGGTCAAACTTAATCTGTGTAAACACTCTATGCAAATTAAGGGACCTAGTCTATGGAACTCACTCCCTAGTGAATTGAAAAACTGTAAAACTTTTGCCTTATTTAAAAGCAAAACCAAAAAGTACCTAATTTCATCTTCTTAGTTTCCTACACTGAGCTTTAAATTTGCTCTGTACCTAGTGTTACCCAATCTCCTAATTTTTATGTAATATCAAACAACCTTATCATTGTGTTCATTGCTGTCTTCTTTTATGTGCTAGCCATATGCTGTATTGTAACTACCAATTTTTGTCAACTACCATTCAAGCTGTCATTGCAATCAATCTTATATTGTTTCTGCTGTATTGTGCCTACCAATTTTTTTGTCAACTACCATTCAAGCTGTCATTGCAATCAATCTTAGCTACCTATGTGCTTTAATATACTGTACCTACAATTTTCTCTCATCTTTTTTTTTCATTTCATGTAATCTGTTATCATTTTTTGTCTATAATTTTTGCAAGTATTTACCTCTTTAAAATTTTCTTAGATTAAGGACCTGCCCGAAACGCTGCGCATGCTAGTGGCTTTACAAGACTGTAATTACCATATTTGTATCCTCACATTCCTTATGTACATTCTTGTATATGCATAAATAAATAAATAAATAAATAAACCAAGCAAGTATTGTGACAGCCAGAAAAATGATAGGATGGATTACGAGAACCTTCAAGTCCAGAGATCCCATCACAATGGTTGTACTCTTCAAATCACTTGTGTTGTCCCGTCTTGAGTACTACTCAGTACTCACTTCCCCCTTCAGAGCAGGAGAGATTGCTGAAATTGAGGGAATACAGAGAACATATACGGCACGCATAGACGTGATAAAGCACCTAAATTATTGGGATCGTCTCAAAGCTTTCCAAATGTACTCATTGGAAAGGAGACGAGAGAGATAACAAATAATATACACATGGAAAATACTGGAGGGACAGGTCCCAAATCTGCACGGTAAAATAACAACGTACTGGAGTGAACGACATGGAAGGAAATCCATGTATACAGTCTCCGTGGTGTAGTGGTAAGACACTCGCCTGGCGTTCCGCGAGCGCTATGTCATGGGTTCGTATCCTGGCCGGGGAGGATTTACTGGGCGCAATTCCTTAACTGTTGCCTCTGTTTAACGTAACAGTAAAATGTGTACTTGGATGAAAAACGATTCTTCGCGGCAGGGGATCGTATTCCAGGGACCTGCCCGAAACGCTACACGTACTAGTGGCTGTACAAGAATGTAACAACTCTTGTATATATCTCAAAAAAAAAAAAAAAAAAAAAAAAAAAAAAAAAAAAAAAATGCAGAATAGAACCAGTGAAGAGCAGAGGTACCATGGGCACAATCAGAGAACACAGTATGAACATCAGAGGTCCACGGTTGTTCCCGTTGTTCCCTCAGAGGACCCACGGTGTAGTGATACCACGTGGGACCCTAATACAAAACACAATACTTAGGGGTACCCAAAACACTGGCAAATACTATCCCCAGGTCTCACCAATATTTACTACCAGAGTAGGCACACTTAACACCATACAATACTTAACTTAATGGTACAGGAACTTAGGGTAAGGGAAATAAGTAAGAGGAGAAGGGAGGAGATTAGGGGTGCAGCCACAGAGTAGGTCTCGTCCGCACGAACGCCAGCCAGAAAAGAACCTCCTAGCGACCAGCTAGGCCTCCCATGTCGTGGTGCCGAAAGGAGACTAATTGATCGTGCAGCTAAGCACATTAAAGATCTTCCCCTATGCAACGTATTGTTACTTTACAAATGATTAGAAAGTATTAGTAAGCAAAGTTGGTGCCTATGTTATTATTTAATAATCAACCCCCAGCTCAGTCTTTAAATGCTCTTTGAGAAACAATAATAGTCTTACGTCTGGCAGGGAAGATACAAACAATTGCCGCTCGTGATGCCTCAACTGTACTACCAGAAAGTTTAATAGCTCAATTTTGACCTCTGGTTTCCACTGGAGAACCCAGGGTCATAACACTCCTCCCCCCTTCAGAGAAAAAAAAAATATGACTACTAGAATAGTAGTCATATTTTTTTGTAAGAGTATACAGAGAATAAAAAGAAAAAACATATGACAAAAACAAAAAATCAATCAAAAACAATTTCTCTGCAAAAAAAATACAAATGAGTTCTCTGAAAGAAAAAAAAAAAACATACACAAAAAAAAATAAAAGAACAGGGAAGTAAATAAATTGGACACGGAATATTTAATGTCACAGGAGAACCTAAAAAAAAAAATTAACTAAAGCATGACAGTTGGTAAATGGCTTTCTGTGGCTCAGATGAATGTTATTCAGGCAACCGGGACAGAGCGTCGGCTATCACGTTGAGTCTGCCCGGTAGGTGGGTAATGGAAAGATTGAAGTCCTGTAGGTACAATGCCCACCTGAGGATGCGTTTATTCTTACCCTTCATCTGAGTCAGGAAGACTTGTGGGTTATGGTCCGTGTACACTTCCACTATATTACCTGTGAGGTAAACTTCGAACTTTTTACATGTTAACACTAGCGCCAACGCCTCTTTTTCTACCACTGAATAATTGCGTTGCGCCTTGTCGAATTTCACAGAGTAATAATATACTGGGTGTTCCACCTGATCATCCCCAGTTTGCAACAACACTGCACCAGCACCCGAGTCAGATGCATCAACATGAATTTTAAATGGTCGGTCGAACCTTGGACTAGCAAGCACTGGGGCGGAAGCTAAGATCAATTTCAAATTTTTAAATGCCTCTGCACAGTCTGATGACCACTTAAATTTAACGGCTTTCTGCAACAAGTCTGTGAGAGGAGTGGCAACACTGGAAAAGTTCTGACAAAAACGTCGATAGTACGCACACATACCGATAAATCTTTGAACGTCCTTTTTAGACTTTAGTACTGGATACTCCAGAATGGCACTGATTTTATCTTGCCGAGGTAACACTTTTCCTTGGCCCACTTCATAACCGAGGTACATCACTGTGCCTTGGCCAAAATGACACTTTTTAGCATTTAAGGTAAGATTTGCCCTTTTCAAGATGGTAAACAACTGGCGTAACCTAGCTATGTGGTCAGCCCAATTACTGTCAAAAAGCACGATATCATCTAAATACGCCCGACAATTTGGCACCTTAGCGAGCAGAGAGTTCATGAGTCTCTGGAACGTGTCAGGGGCATTATGCAAGCCGAACGGTAACACTTGATACTCAAAAACACCCTCGGGTGTCACAAACGCAGTTAGTTGTTTAGCACGTTCAGTGAGGGGGATTTGATAATACCCCCTCGAGAAGTCAAATTTCGAGACGTACTTGGCATTTCCCAGCTCGTCGATGCAGTCCTCGAGGAGGGGCGGCGGATAGGCATCCACAATGGTCACCTTGTTGAGCTGCCGATAGTCGGTGCATAATCGCCAGGAGCCGTCTGGTTTGGGGACCAAAAGGCAGGGCGAGCACCAAGAGCCCTGGCTCGGCCGGATGAGGCCGTGCTGGAGCAAGAAGTCGACCTCCTTCTGTACGATGGCCTTCTTTTCTGGACTCATCCGATAGGGTTGAAGGCGAATGGGAGTGTAGTCCGTCAACTCGACATCATGGCGAATGGCATCAGTCTGGGTCGGGACCTCCCCGAACAGACTAGAGAATTCATCAACCAACGACTGCACCTCTTCACGTTGGGCCATCTACAAATGGGACAGTCCTTCCTCCACAGCATTCACAGAACTAGAATTATTGAAAATGAGATTAGTTGGGTCCCCAGAACAATCATCCCCTCTCTCACTGGAAATGGAAACATTGGTTAGTGCAATGGGCCTGGGGCCCTGGAACTTCTTCAGTCGATTTACATGTATGAGCATTACCTGGTTACGTTTGTCAGAGTGCCTCACTTTGTACATGAGGTCCCCAGTCTTTTCTGTCACAATGTAGGGGCCTTCGTACTTGTGGGACATAGTGTTTCCTAGTCGAGGCTTTAATACCAGGACAGGGTCGCCAGGCTGAAATACCCGTAACTTAGATTTAGCATCGTTACGTTCTTTCATCTTTTCTTGGGCCTTGCCAAGATACTTTAATGCAGCCGCCTTGCAGTCCTTGAGTCTCTGGTGGTGTTGCGCAAAGAAAGCCGAACCTTCGGTTAACGTTACGTCCCCTAACAGATTCTCCTGTAATATTTGCAAGGGTCCACGAACTTTATGGCCAAAGACTAACTCAAAAGGAGAACAACTCAGTGAACTTTGTAATCCCTCTCTAGCCGCAAACAAAACATACGGTAAATTCTCATCCCAGAAGGTGTGGGAACTCTCGCACGATGTCTTCAACATCTGCTTCAGAGTTAGATGGAAACGTTCAATTACCCCCTGACACTGTGGATGGTATGGGCTGGAAACCTTATGAGTTATTACATGTTCCTTACAAAATTGCTCAAAAATATCAGACTTAAAATTAGTACCATTGTCAGTTTGCACGACCCGAGGCAGTCCAAAAGTGGAAAAAAATTGCAACATACGAGCAACAACAGTTTTTGCTCGGATGTTCCTTACAGCAAAAGCCTCTGGGTAACGAGGAGTGATACACATCATCGTGATTAGGTAAATATTACCAGACTTAGTTCTAGGTAATGGTCCAACACAGTCCATTACCACATGAGAAAATGGTTCCTCTGGCACGACAATAGGCCTTAGAGGAGCTTTAGGTGGAGTCTGATTTGGTTTCCCAACCAGTTGACAAACAATACACGCATTACAAAATTTTGCCACATCGCTTTTCAGCTTGGGCCAGAAAAAATACTTTAAAATTTTGTGATACGTAATATTTATACCTTGATGTCCCCCCATAGGATCATCATGAGCAGCTGCCAAAACTCTTTCTCTATAGCAGGTCGGCAACATAACCTGGTGGACTACCTCCCACTCATTTGACAAGGGAGCACTCTGTGGTCTCCATTTTCTCATCAAAATCCGATCATTGTAGTAGTACCCAGTTGCTGCGTCTACAATTTCCTCCATAGAGACGGCTGTCTCATGACAATCTGCAAGAGTGGGGGTCAGCTTTCTGTAACTCACTCAAGGAGGCATCTAGGCCTTGGTCAGATGCCATTGGCCGAGGCTCAACAGTGTTCTCCTCCACCTCCCCACTACTCTCGGTAGGTGGCGGTGGCAGGCTCTCCACAATGTCCTCGGCCACGTCATCGAGTCGGGCCATGAATGTGTCCGCGAGGTCCACTTGGTTTTCCTCACTCGGAAAGCTCCTCGTGACCTCGGGATTTACCACCTTGGCAAGCACAGGGCTGCCCTTACATTTAAGTCCCATTGACCTGGTCACCGCGCACGCAGGGTACACAACATTATCCTCTGCGGCGGGTGGATCCAGGCAAACCTTAGGGGTAGGCAACATAATAGGCAGTCTGGAGTCCCCCTACCTTATCCCCTGCTAAATCATTACCAACTATTACATCAACATTAGGGAAAGGTAGGTATGAAGTGACTCCGACTGTACAAACACCCTTGTGGAAATCAGATTCCAGGGTAACCTTAAGGAGGGGTACTGCTCGAGTATCACTAGTGACACCCTCGACCAGTACCACCTCTCCAGTGTCGAGAGTGTTGGCACCTTGCAACGCACTCTCTAAAATTAAAGTCTGGATGGCACCGGTGTCTCGGAAGATCACCACGTCCTTCCAGGAAGAACCCTCAGACAAAAGTAGTCTCCCTTTCGATAAGAATGGGGTAAGCAAGTCCAACCACTGTGGGTTGGAGGTCTTACTCCCTAACCCTTCCGAAGGCCTCAAGCCCTGTGTCACAACTAGAGCATTGGGTCTTTTTTCCGGGTACAGTTGCCAACAACGGCTAATATTGTGGTTTGAACGATTACAGTGACCACAAAAACGTCGGGGGGAAGAGACATTACTAACAGAATTACCCTTCGGTTCATCCTTAGGTGCCGTGGGGCTAGACACTTTAACAGGGTTAGTTATGTCTGAAACAGAAGGTGCATTAATTAAAGGGTTAGAATGAGCTGGTCTGGACTGGCTGTGGGTATAAGTTTTGCTACTCTGGGGTATAATTATTTTTATTGGGCCTTTTGCCCGCCAATTGGTAGTTTTCTGCCAACTTGGCCAAATCCCCTATTTTAGAATTTAACTCTATCCTTCCTTTAATGTACTGTGAAACATTCTCTGGCATAATATCTATAAAATGCTCCATTAAAACTAAGTTCCTGAGAGCCTCGTATGTTTCGGCTTTCGCCGAGCGAATCCATCTATCAAACAATCTAATTTGATCACTAACAAATTCAGTGAGCGGTTGGTTGTGAGTAGGCCTAAGGTTGCGATAAACTTGGCGGTGAGCTTCAGGAGTAATTTCATATGCCCGCAAAATACATTCCCTGACTTTATCATATTCAAAACACTCGTCGTCAGGCATGTTTATAAAAATATCTTGTGCTTTACCCCTAAGTCTTTCCTGTAGGATTTTCACCCACTCTTCCTTTGGCCAGTTCATGGACATGGCCAATCTCTGAAAATGGTTGAAAAACCTTTCAGGGTCCGACTCGGAAAATTCAGGCAAATTATGCTTTTTCTCATAATGCCTGGGGTTTGAATCCCCGGCAGGTGGAGGTCCAGTGGCATTCGCTCTAATTCTAGCCTCCTCGGTTTTGAGTCTTTGCTCCTCTAATTTTATTTTTGCTAACTCTAAAGCTAATTCTCTATCCCTATGAGTTGCACTTTCTGCTTGGCTAGGCTGGCATAAAGGTGTATCACTTGCCAATAGTTCTTCATCAATACAATGTTGTAATATTTCGTTCACCAAAGTCCACTTTTTATCCGTGTCATTTAATTCTAAGCCAAATTCCTTGCCTAACAATACTAAATTAGACTTTTTAAGTTTCTTTATCTCTACCACTGAAGGCTCCATTGCCAGTCTCTGCATTTCAGATGACATCACTAATAATTTTAGCTCCCAGCCAAAGAAAAAAATTAAAAAATAAAAATTGGAAAAAAACAAAAATTTTGCACGGCCCCTAACACAAGGCCACACTAACCTTAATCGTGAAGGGATCCAGCTGGGTGTCCAGTCAGTGCAAGAATGTCCTTTGCTAGAAGAGCTGGACCCTAGGGTAGCACACAACCGTTCTGCGGAAACAAAAAATTTTAGTTTTGGCACTCAAGAATCTAATTTTTTACACTTATAATGTTCCTCCCGGACTGGCCAACCACTTGTTATAAATAATGGTGTGTGTTGGGCTTGCTATGGGGGACTTGGTATTATTAAGGGGTAAGGGTAGTTAGAAGACAGAGTAATATGGGAGAGCTTTAAGGCCCGGCCCCCAAAATAAACTATCCACAGTAGTAATAACTTGCTACTAGACCATATATGTTAGTCTAAGGGTTGATCAATGCGCTCCCACACAGGAAGAAGGGATACTCTGTAATTCATGTACTTATTTATTAACCCCTTAACAACCCCCCATATACACTCACACCAATAACAATAATAATAATAACTTTACCACACTATCTTACGTTAAAAAGCCTTGGTCCACTTAGGCAGGATACAAGGTTTACACTAAGAACAAGCTAGGGTAAAGTACTACTGGATAAGCCCTGAAGCTGGATGCAGCTTAGGGTAGTGATACCACGTGGGACCCTAATACAAAACACAATACTTAGGGGTACCCAAAACACTGGCAAATACTATCCCCAGGTCTTACCAATATTTACTACCAGCGTAGGCTCACTTTATTTATTTATTTATTTATGCATATACAAGAATGTACATAAGGAATGTGAGGATACAAATATGGTAATTACAGTCTTGTAAAGCCACTAGCACGCGCAGCGTTTCGGGCAGGTCCTTAATCTAAGAAAATTTTAAGGAGGTAAATACTTGCAAAATTATAGACAAAAAATGATAACAGATTACATGAAATGAAAAAAAAAGATGAGAGAAAATTGTAGGTACAGTATATTAAAGCACATAGGTAGCTAAGATTGATTGCAATGACAGCTTGAATGGTAGTTGACAAAAAAAATTGGTAGGCATAATACAGCAGAAACAATATAAGATTGGTTGCAATGACAGCTTGAATGGTAGTTGACAAAAATTGGTAGTTACAATACAGCATATGGCTAGCACATAAAAGAAGACAGCAATGAACACAATGATAAGGTTGTTTGAAATTACATAAAAATTAGGAGATTGGGTAACACTAGGTACAGAGCAAATTTAAAGCTCAGTGTAGGAAAACTAAGAAGATGAAGTTAGGTACTTTTTGGTTTTGCTTTTAAATAAGGCAAAAGTTTTACAGTTTTTCAATTCACTAGGGAGTGAGTTTCATAGACTAGGTCCCTTAATTTGCCTAGAGTGTTTACACAATACAATACAACATACAATACAATACAATTTTATTTAGGTAAGGTACATACATACAATAAATATTTACAAAGATTGTTTGACTTATAGGTAGAGCTAGTACATACAATGCCTAAAGCCACTATTACGCAAAGCGTTTCGGGCATGATGAACTTAATTGACAAGCTTAATACTAATTGAGCATAATGAGTAGAATGAAAACAAGAAATGAAAACATAGATGAAAAAGCAGCACAAATACAATTATGTCGACAAACAGCGCTCTTTAAAGAAAAAAACAGACATTGGTTGACAATAGAAGGGTAAGGTAGGTTACAGGGAATTTATTAGGTATAGCTTCGCTTTTAACTTAAACTGGTTGAGAGAGGTACAGTCTTTAACATGGTTGGGAAGGTCATTCCACATTCTGGGCCCCTTGATTTGTAGAGCATTTCTAGTTTGATTAAGTCGTACTCTAGGAATATCAAAACTGTATTTATTTCTGGTGTGATGCTCATGGGTTCTGATACAACCTTCTATGAAGCTTTTGAGATCAGGATTGGCATTATAGTTTAGCGTTTTATATATGTATAATACACATGAGAGAATGTGCAGTGACTTAATGTCTAAACACAGATTACTAAATTACTAAACTTAATTACTAAATTACTAAACTTAATGCCTAAACCTAAACTTAATTACTAAATTACTAAACTTAATGTCTAAACACAGATTACTAAACACAGATTAAGTTTGACCATGGGGATATCAAAGAGATATTTATTTCTGGTGTGGTGATAATGGGTCCTATTACATCTGTCCAGGGAGAGTTTCAGAGCATGGTTTGCATTTAAGAACAGGGTTTTGTAAATGTAGTTGACACAAGAGAATGTGTGGAGGGAGTTAATATTTAGCAAGTTTAGGGATTTAAACAAGGGAGCTGAGTGTTGTCTGAAAGCTGAGTTAGTTATCATTCTGATAGCAGATTTTTGCTGTGTGATGATGGGCTTAAGGTGGTTTGCAGTGGTAGACCCCCATGCACAGATACCATAATTAAGATAGGGGTAAATTAGTGCATAATATAGTGAGAGGAGAGCAGAGTTAGGAACATAATATCTGATTTTGGAGAGTATACCAACTGTCTTAGAGACTTTCTTAGTTATGTGTTGAATGTGGGTGCTGAAGTTGAGTCTCTTGTCTAGGAATAGGCCAAGAAACTTGCCATCATCTTTATTACTGATGTTAATGTTGTCTATCTGTAGCTGAATTGCATTTGATGATTTGCTTCCAAATAAGATGTAGTAAGTCTTTTCGATGTTTAATGTTAGTTTGTTCGTTGACATCCATAAGTGGACTTTTTTTAATTCATTATTCACAACATTATTTAGTGTATGTGGCTTGAGGTTTGAATAGGTAAGAGTAGTATCGTCAGCAAACAGTATAGGTTTGAGAATATTAGAGACATTAGGCAGATCGTTTATATATATAAGAAATAGAAGAGGTCCTAAGATGCTGCCCTGTGGCACTCCAACGGTAATTGGTAGAGTGGACGAAGTTGTATCATTGATGGTTACATATTGGTGTCTGTCACTAAGATAGGATCGGATGTAGTCAAGGGCAAGGCCTCGGATTCCATAATGCTGGAGTTTAAGTAAGAGGTAGTTGTGATTAACAGTATCAAAGGCTTTTCTTAGGTCAATGAAGAGTCCAATCGGAAACTCATTTTTGTCAAGGGCTGAGTAGATAACGTCAAGGAGACTAATGATTGCATCGTTGGTGCTCTTTTGGGACCGGAAGCCAAACTGGCAGGGGCTGAGTATGTCGAATTTTACGAGGTAGGAATAGAGCTGTTTGTAAATAATTTTTTCAAATATTTTTTATAGAATGGGTAGATTTGATATTGGTCTATAATTGTTTATGTCCGCCGGATTGCCTCCTTTATGGACTGGCGTTACTCTTGCTTTTTTGAGGATATCAGGGAAGGTGCGACACTCTATAGATTTGTTGAACAGTAGTGCTATGGGTGGGGCAAGGGCATGGGAGGCTCTCTTGTACACAATGGACGGAATTTCACTGGTGTTCCCTGCCTTGGTTTTTAGAGAGTGTATGATGGACACAACATCTGCCGGGCTGATTGGTGAAAGGAGAAGAGAGTTTGGATAGCTGCCTGAGAGATATGTGTTAATATGTGTCTGAGTCTGTGGGATTTTACTGGCAAGATTAGCACCAACCGATGAAAAGAAACTATTAAATTCATTTGCCATTTCTAAATCAGTTGACGGTATATCCCCATCCTTGTAGAGTTTTATTTGGTTATGTGCTTCAGAACCTAACACCATACAATATTTAACTTAATGGTACAGGAACTTAGGGTAAGGGAAATAAGTAAGAGGAGAAGGGAGGAGATTAGGGGTGCAGCCACAGAGTAGGTCTCGTCCGCACGAACGCCAGCCAGAGAAGAACCTCCTAGCGACCAGCTAGGCCTCCCATGTCGTGGTGCCGGAAGGAGCCTAATTGATCGTGCAGCTAAGCACATTAAAGATCTTCCCCTATGCAACGTATTGTTACTTTACAAATGATTAGAAAGTATTAGTAAGCAAAGTTGGTGCCTATGTTATTATTTAATAATCAACCCCCAGCTCAGTCTTTAAATGCTCTTTGAGAAACAATAATAGTCTTACGTCTGGCAGGGAAGATACAAACAATTGCCGCTCGTGATGCCTCAACTGTACTACCAGAAAGTTTAATAGCTCAATTTTGACCTCTGGTTTCCACTGGAGAACCCAGGGTCGTAACAGCTACCACCGTGTCCATGGCTACGCCGCTCATTTCAATGGAGCCGTTAAACACTGCCAAGATCTCGTTGGACCTGTGGCTCAGCCTGCTGGAAGCAAACTTTCAGTACCGGGAGATTAAGGAGGACGCCACCAAGAAAGCGGTACTCTTAGTTTCACTGGGTTCTGAAGCATATAGTGTTCTCGGAAATTTGTGTGCACCTGAGCTACCGCTCACGAAGACCTATGTACAAATAGGTAGCACAAGAGCTAAATAGAGCACAATTTCACAAATATTGGGATCAAAGAAGATTTTAAATAACAAACCAACACTCCTTTCCAATAACGTTGGTCAGCTTTCAGCCTCTGATTCTGCTATTGAGTTCAATAGGTTCTTCTCTTCCATTGGGTCATCCCTTGCAAATGATATTCCATCTTCCTGTACTGATGTTAATGACTATCTTACAGGTAACTATCCACAGTCTCTGTACCTAAAGCCTACTAGTTCCACTGATGTCAATGAAATAATCCTTTCCCTTAAAACCAAGTCTAGTGCCCTCGAGGAGATACCAACTTTAATTTACAAAAAAGCCTCCAGATCTCTAGCCCCTGCTATTGCATTGCTCTTCAACAAGTCACTTGAACTCCAAACCTTTCCTGACATTCTAAAAAAAGCAAGAGTAACCCCTGTCTACAAATGTGGTGATCTCACTGATGTTAACAACTACAGACCTATATCAATCCTGCCTAACTTGTCAAAAATATTCGAAAAGCTAATCTACAAGCAGCTTTACTCTTTTCTAGCCAAACACAATATACTTAGCTCTTGTCAATATGGCTTCAGACCCAAAAAAAGCACTAACGATGCACTTATTAGTATGATTAACTTAATTCACGCAGCTCTTGATAAAAAGGAGTTTCCTGTTGGGTTATTTGTGGACCTGCGTAAGGCTTTTGACACTGTCAACCATCAAAACCTTCTTCTTAAATTACATCATTATGGAGTCAGAGGACACTCCCTGCAATACCTCAAATCTTATCTTACTGACAGGCTCCAGTATGTTTCTGTGAATAATACAATTTCTCCCACCCTACCCATCAACATTGGTGTTCCTCAGGGCAGCATACTTGGCCCTCTCCTCTTTCTCATCTACATTAATGACCTTCCAAATGCCTCCCAACACCTCAAACCAATTCTATTTGCTGACGACACAACCTTCATTTACTCCAGTCCTGACCCCCTTGCTCTAAATGCCACAGTAAATACTGAGCTAAATAAAGTCCATCTTTGGCTAACTGCCAACAAACTCACCCTTAACATTGACAAAACGTTTTATATTCTGTTTGGCAATAAATCCTCTAATCAGATAAATCTCAAAATAAACAATACCCAAATTTGTAACAAATTAGATGGCAAATTCCTTGGCGTTCTCATTGACCACAAGCTGAATTTCCAGGGTCACATTCTAAATATATCAAAAAAAGTTTCAAAAACTGTTGGCATTCTTTCTAAGATCAGATATTATGTACCCCGCCCTGCCCTGGTTACTCTCTATTACTCCCTCATCTATCCATACCTCAACTATGGTATTTGTGCTTGGGGTTCTACTACCCAAAATCATTTACGTCCTCTTATTACCCAACACTTGCCATGCTCCCTTACTCCATTGTACCCCTGGCTTTGCCTGCATCTCAAATTGCAAATTGTTACTTACAGTGTACCTGTGAGTACTCGTAAGCAATCTACCTCATTTTTGCTCAATTTGTTTTTTTGTTTTTTTGTATTGCTTAGTCTTGCTTATATTTTTTGTTTTGTATTTCCATATCTTGTGTTTTGTATAGTCCATGTTTACATGTTTTTTCTTTAATCTCATTAATTGCCTAGGTTGCCTAGCCTAGCCATACTCCCTTACTCCATTGTACCCCTGTAAGCCCCTTTTGTGTTTGTTTTGTACAGTATTGTGTATATATTTTTTCCCTATTTTATAGCTTTTTTCTACTTATTTCTGATTCTACAATCAGCTTCTTTTATGCAGTCAAGTATAGACCCAGAACTTAACCTCTTATCCACTATCTATGACAATAATCACTTTAATGATCTAAATTGCAGATATTTTGCAGCACATGATGTAAACAATGTATTAACTCATAATCTCAATATCTCTGTAATCAATTTGAACGTTAGATCCCTAGGTAAACACTTCGATGATGTTAGTGCCTTGATTGAAACTATTGGCAACAAATTCTCTTTTATTATACTTACTGAAACATGGTTGAAAGAGGATACTACTCAACTCTTTAACATGCCTAACTACTCAGCAATTCACAACTGTCGTCAACTTCAGAGAGGTGGTGGCACTGCTCTTTACTACCACCAAGAACTAACATGCCTAAAAGAAATTAGAACTAGAGACTGCTATGGGGAGTATATCTTCGCCAGCTTCAGAGTCAAGGGTGCCGAGTCTGTCCTGTCTGTGGGTGCAGTCTATAGAATTCCCAACACTGATGTGTCTGTATTCAACTCAAACCTTAGAAATCTAATACTTGATAACAGACTGAACAAAAACCACCTAATTATCGCAGGGGACTTTA
This sequence comes from Procambarus clarkii, assembly GCF_040958095.1. Taxonomy (NCBI): domain Eukaryota; kingdom Metazoa; phylum Arthropoda; class Malacostraca; order Decapoda; family Cambaridae; genus Procambarus; species Procambarus clarkii. Next base: position 32,922,481 of record NC_091151.1, read on the forward strand.
ATATTGACCTCTGCGAGCCAGAACACCCTACTGCTGTTAGCTTCCTCAACTGTATGAATTCCTGCCTCCTCATACCCTTAATCACTAGACCTACTAGAATCACTGATAGCACTGCCACGACTCTACATCACATCTGGACCAACATAACCTCTCCGCTTACTTCAGGTATAATCACCGATAGCACTACAGACCACTACCCCACATTTCTCTTAACTAACATTAGCAAACCACCTCTAGAAACAAGGGAGTTAAGCTATAGGCTGCACAATGAAACTGCTATAAACAATTTTATAACTGCTGCTGATAATGTCAACTGGGAGTCCGAATTAGGTAACATAGGGGACATCAACCTAGCAGTGCAATCTTTTCTACAAACAACTCTTAGCCTTTATAACACCCACTGTCCTAGGCTTACTAAACAAGTCACAAGCAAAAGGCTTAACAATCCTTGGCTTACAAAGGGAATACTGAAATCCATTAACAAAAAACACGACCTTGAGAAGAAGTATAGGTTAGGAATTGTCTCCAAAGAATTCTCAAAGAATTACTCATTATTGCTAACTAAGATAATTAGACGAGCCAAAACTAATTACTACGAAGATAAATTTACTCAAATAAAGAGCAACATTAAACAAACTTGGAGCACAATTTCACAAATATTGGGATCAAAGAAATCTTTAAATAACAAACCGACTCTCCTGTCTAATAACGATGGTCAGCTTTCAGCCTCTGATTCTGCTATTGAGTTCAATAGGTTCTTCTCTTCCATTGGTTCATCCCTTGCAAATGATATTCCATCTTCCAGTACTGACATTAAGGACTATCTTACAGGTAACTATCCACAGTCTCTGTACCTAAAGCCTATTAACTCCACTGACGTCAATGAGATAATCCTTTCCCTTAAAACCAAGTCTGGTGCCCTTGAGGAGATACCAACTTTAATTTACAAAAAAGCCTCCAGATCTTTAGCCCCTGCTATTGCTTTGCTCTTCAACAAGTCACTTGAACTCCAAACCTTTCCAGATATTCTAAAAAAAAGCGAGAGTAACGCCTGTCCACAAATGTGGTGACCCCACAGATGTTAACAACTACAGACCTATATCAATCCTGCCAAACTTGTCAAAAATTTTTGAAAAACTTATATACAAGCAGCTTTACTCATATCTAGCCAAACTCAATATACTTAGCCCTTGCCAATATGGCTTCAGACCCAAAAAAAGCACTAACGATGCACTTATTAGTATGCTTAACTCGATTCATACAGCTCTTGATAAAAAGGAGCTCCCTGTTGGGTTATTTGTGGACCTGCGTAAAGCTTTTGATACTGTCAACCACCAAAACCTTCTTCTTAAACTACATCATTATGGAGTCAGAGGACACTCCCTACAATACCTCGAGTCCTACCTTACTGACAGGCTCCAATATGTTTCTGTGAATAATACAATTTCTCCCACCCTACCCATCAACATTGGTGTTCCTCAGGGCAGCATACTTGGCCCTCTCCTCTTTCTCATCTACATTAATGACCTTCCAAATGCCTCCCAACACCTCAAACCAATTCTATTTGCTGACGACACAACCTTCATTTACTCCAGTCCTGACCCTCTTGCTCTAAATGCCACAGTAAATACTGAGCTAAATAAAGTCCATCTTTGGCTAACTGCCAACAAACTCACCCTTAACATTGACAAAACCTTCTATATTCTGTTTGGCAATAAATCCTCTAGTCTTATAAATCTCAAAATAAACAATACCCAAATTTGTAACAAATTAGATGGCAAATTCCTTGGCATTCTCATTGACCACAAGCTGAATTTCCAGGGACACATTCTAAATATATCAAAAAAAGTTTCAAAAACTGTGGGCATTCTTTCTAAGATCAGATATTATGTACCACGCCCTGCTCTGGTGACTCTCTATTACTCCCTTATCTATCCTTATCTCAACTATGGTATTTGTGCTTGGGGTTCTACTACCCAAAATCACTTACGTCCTCTAATTACCCAACACAAAGCCGCTATTAGAACAATATCCAACTCTGGCCCCAGACATCACTCGGTACCCCTACTCAAATCTCTTAATATGTTAGATATTAAGTCACTGCACATTCTCTCATGTGTATTATACATATATAAAACGCTAAACTATAATGCCAATCCTGATCTTAAAAGCTTCATAGAAGGTTGTAACAGAACCCATGAGCACCACACCAGAAATAAATACAGTTTTGATATTCCTAGAGTACGTCTTAATCAAACTAGAAATGCTCTGCAAATCAAGGGGCCCAGAATGTGGAATGACCTTCCCAACCATGTTAAAGACTGTACCTCTCTCAACCAGTTTAAGATAAAAACTAAACACTACCTAATAAATTCCCTGTAATCTACCTCACTCCTCTATTGTCAACCCATGTCTGTTATTTTCTTTTTTTTTTTCTTTTTTTTAATCAACACTGTTTGTCAACCTATTGTATTTGTGCTGCTTTTTCAGTCATGTTCCCCCTTTTTTTTTATCTTTATTTGTATTTGTTCTCAACATCTTTTATTCTTTATGCTCAATTAGTATTAAGTTCTAGATATTAATGTTTTTTCTTGCCCGAAACGCATTGCGTAATAGTGGCTTTAGGCATTGTATGTACTAGCTCTATCTATATATCAATCCATTAATGTAACATCACTTGTATGTATATACCTTACCTGAATAAACATCTGAATCTGAATCTGAATCTGAACACAAAGCTGCTATTAGGACAATATCCAACTCTGGCCCCAGACATCACTCGGTACCCTTACTCAAATCTCTGAATATGTTAGATATTAAGTCACTGCACATTCTCTCTTGTGTATTATACATATATAAAACGCTGAACTGTAATGCCAATCCTGACCTCAAAAGCTTCATTGAAGGTTGTAACAGAACCCATGAGCACCACACCAGGAATAAATACAGTTTTGATATTCCTAGAGTACGACTTAATCAAACTAGAAATGCTCTACAAATCAAGGGACTCAGAATGTGGAATGACCTTCCCAACCATGTTAAAGACTGTACCTCTCTCAACCAGTTTAAGATAAAAACCAAACACTACCTAATAAATTCCCTGTAACCCACCTCACTCCTTTATTGTCAACCCATGTCTGTTATTTTATTATTATTATTTTTTTTTAATCAACACTGTTTGTCAACCTATTGTATTTGTGCTGCTTTTTCAGTCATGTTCCCCCTTTTTTTTATCTTTATTTGTATTTGTTTTCAACACTTTTTATTCTTTTTGCTCAATTAGTATTAAGTTCTAGATATTAATGTTTTTCTTGCCCGAAACGCATTGCGTAATAGTGGCTTTAGGCATTGTATGTACTAGCTCTATCTATATATCAATCCATTATTGTAACATCACTTGTATGTATGTACCTTACCTGAATAAACATATTTATTTATTATTTATATGTAGACTTGATTGCTTTGCTTAAACGTCAGTATGTGGTGAAACCATCATATCAGAAGAGTTTGATGGATTTCCAGAAGAGGACGAAAAAGCAGCAGGAATCCGTACAGGATTTATTTGCGGAATTGAAGGCTTTGGCTAACCACTGCAACTTCGGAGCACAGTTGGACAGCAGGGTTAGGGACCAGTTGTTCATGGCAGTGGAAAAGGAGAATTATTTCCCTAACCTGGTGGCAGAAAATTTGGATCTACAATCGATGACTTCATGGACAGTGCTCGAGAAGATATTGAACATGGAAAGGGCTTTTGGAAGTAAGACTTCTACTCAGGAAATTATGGTCGTACAGAGCCAGACCAGATGTACACACTGTAGATACAAGCACATAAGTAGCAAGTGCAAGTTTCGTGCATACATATGCAACTTTTGTAACAAGGAGGGACACTTGCAGAGAGTGTGTAGGGAATATCTGAACAGGAACAACAAGGCCTGGGAGAGGAGACGACCAGGGAATGCAGGAAGAAGAGGTAGTGGTACTGTGGTCAAGGCAGTAGAGGAAGGTAACCAGTCTGAAGAAGCTGCAGGTGAGGAAAACCGACTATATTCGGTGAAAGAAAAGGTATGTTCAGTGAAGTCGCAAGTGGTGAATTTTGTAATTAATGGGAAGTTAGTTCCCTTGGAACTGGACACTGGTGCTGCAGTGTCAACGTTGTCTAGAGATTGGGCAGATACCTTGCAATTGAATGTAAAACCAGGTAAAAAATCTTTAAGTGCTTATGATAATGTACCGATTAAGGTCTATGGCAAGGTGTCGGCAAAAGTAGGTTATAATGGAAAAGAAATTAACGAGGATTTTTATGTAGTGGATTGAGATACGTTTTAGACTACACAATGAAACTGCTATAGACAATTTTATAACTGCTACTGATAATGTCAACTGGGAGTCCGAGTTAGGTAACATAGAGGACATCAACCTAGCAGTTCAATCTTTTCTTCAAAAAACTCTTAGCCTTTATAATACCCACTGTCCTATGGTTACAAAACAAGTCACAACCAAAAGGCTTAACAATCCCTGGCTTACAAAGGGAATACTTAAATCTATTAAGTCCATAAAGGAGGCAATCCGGCGGACATAAACAATTATAGACCAATATCAAATCTACCCATTCTATCAAAAATATTTGAAAAAATTATTTACAAACAGCTCTATTCCTACCTCGTAAAATTCGACATACTCAGCCCCTGCCAGTTTGGCTTCCGGTCCCAAAAGAGCACCAACGATGCAATCATTAGTCTCCTTGACGTTATCTACTCAGCCCTTGACAAAAATGAGTTTCCGATTGGACTCTTCATTGACCTAAGAAAAGCCTTTGATACTGTTAATCACAACTACCTCTTACTTAAACTCCAGCATTATGGAATCCGAGGCCTTGCCCTTGACTACATCCGATCCTATCTTAGTGACAGACACCAATATGTAACCATCAATGATACAACTTCGTCCACTCTACCAATTACCGTTGGAGTGCCACAGGGCAGCATCTTAGGACCTCTTCTATTTCTTATATATATAAACGATCTGCCTAATGTCTCTAATATTCTCAAACCTATACTGTTTGCTGACGATACTACTCTTATCTATTCAAACCTCAACCCACATACACTAAATAATGTTGTGAATAATGAATTAAAAAAAGTCCACTTATGGATGTCAACGAACAAACTAACATTAAACATCGAAAAGACTTACTACATCTTATTTGGAAGCAAATCATCAAATGCAATTCAGCTACAGATAGACAACATTAACATCAGTAATAAAGATGATGGCAAGTTTCTTGGCCTATTCCTAGACAAGAGACTCAACTTCAGCACCCACATTCAACACATAACTAAGAAAGTCTCTAAGACAGTTGGTATACTCTCCAAAATCAGATATTATGTTCCTAACTCTGCTCTCCTCTCACTATATTATGCACTAATTTACCCCTATCTTAATTATGGTATCTGTGCATGGGGGTCTACCACTGCAAACCACCTTAAGCCCATCATCACACAGCAAAAATCTGCTATCAGAATGATAACTAACTCAGCTTTCAGACAACACTCAGCTCCCTTGTTTAAATCCCTAAACTTGCTAAATATTAACTCCCTCCACACATTCTCTTGTGTCAACTACATTTACAAAACCCTGTTCTTAAATGCAAACCATGCTCTGAAACTCTCCCTGGACAGATGTAATAGGACCCATTATCACCACACCAGAAATAAATATCTCTTTGATATCCCCAGGGTCAAACTTAATCTGTGTAAACACTCTATGCAAATTAAGGGACCTAGTTTATGGAACTCACTCCCTAGTGAATTGAAAAACTGTAAAACTTTTGCCTTATTTAAAAGCAAAACCAAAAAGTACCTAACTTCATCTTCTTAGTTTCCTACACTGAGCTTTAAATTTGCTCTGTACCAAGTGTTACCCAATCTCCTAATTTTTATGTAATTTCAAACAACCTTATGATTGTGTTCATTGCTGTCTTCTTTTATGTGCTAGCCATATGCTGTATTGTGACTACCAATTTTTGTCAACTACCATTCAAGCTGTCATTGCAATCAATCTTATATTGTTTCTGCTGTATTATGCCTACCAATTTTTTTGTCAACTACCATTCAAGCTGTCATTGCAATCAATCTTAGCTACCTATGTGCTTTAATATACTGTACCTACAATTTTCTCTCATCTTTTTTTTCATTTCATGTAATCTGTTATCATTTTTTGTCTATAATTTTGCAAGTATTTACCTCCTTAAAATTTTCTTAGATTAAGGACCTGCCGAAACGCTGCGCGTGCTAGTGGCTTTACAAGACTGTAATTACCATATTTGTATCTTCACATTTTTTATGTACATTCTTGTATATGCATAAATAAAATAAATAATAATAAATAAAATTAATAAAAAACATGACCTTGAGAAAAAGTATAGGTTAGGGATTGTCTCCAAAGAATTCTCAAAGAATTACTCATTATTGCTATCTAAGATAATTAGACGAGCCAAAACTAAATACTACGAAGATAAATTTACCCAAATAAAGAGCAACATTAAACAAACATGGAGAACAATTTCACAAATATTGGGATCAAAGAAGTCTTTAAATAACAAACCAACACTCCTTTCCAATAACGTTGGTCAGCTTTCAGCCTCTGATTCTGCTATTGAGTTCAATAGGTTCTTCTCTTCCATTGGTTCATCCCTTGCTAATGATATTCCATCTTCCAGTACTGACATTAAGGACTATCTTACAGGGAACTATCCCCAGTCTCTGTACCTAAAGCCTATTAATTCCATTGACGTCAATGAGATAATCCTTTCCCTTAAAACCAAGTCTGGTGCCCTTGAGGAGATACCAACTTTAATCTACAAAAAAGCCTCCAGATCTTTAGCCCCTGCTATTGCTTTGCTCTTCAACAAGTCACTTGAACTTCAAACCTTTCCAGATATTCTAAAAAAAGCGAGAGTAACGCCTGTCCACAAATGTGGTGATCTCACAGATGTTAACAACTACAAACCTATATCAATCCTGCCAAACTTGTCAAAAATTTTTGAAAAACTAATCTATAAGCAGCTTTACTCATATCTAGCCAAACTCAATATACTTAGCCCTTGCCAATATGGCTTCAGGCCCCAAAAAAAGCACTAACGATGCACTTATTAGTATGCTTAACTCGATTCATACAGCTCTTGATAAAAATGAATTCCCTGTTGGGTTATTTGTGGACCTGTGTAAAGCTTTCGATACTGTCAACCACCAAAACCTTCTTCTTAAATTACATCATTATGGTGTCAGAGGACACTCCCTACAATACCTCAAAACCTACCTTACTGACAGGCTCCAATGTGTTTCTGTGAATAATACAATTTCTCCCACCCTACCCATCAACATTGGTGTTCCCCAGGGCAGCATACTTGGCCCTCTCCTCTTTCTCATCTACATTAATGACCTTCCAAATGCCTCCCAACACCTCAAACCAATCCTATTTGCTGACGACACAACCTTCATTTACTCCAGTCCTGATCCCCTTGTTCTAAATGCCACAGTAAATACTGAGCTAAATAAAGTCCATCTGTAGCTAACTGCCAACAAACTCACCCTTAACATTGACAAAACTTTCTATATTCTGTTTGGCAATAAATCCTCTAATCAAATAAATCTCAAAATAAACAATACCCAAATTTGTAACAAATTAGATGGCAAATTCCTTGGCATTCTCATTGACCACAAGCTGAATTTCCAGGGACACATTCTAAACATATCAAAAAAAGGTTCAAAAACTGTGGGCATTCTTTCTAAGATCAGATATTATGTACCACGCCCTGCCCTGGTGACTCTCTATTACTCCCTTATCTATCCATATCTCAACTATGGTATTTGTGCTTGGGGCTCTACTACCCAAAATCACTTACGTCCTCTAATTACTCAACACAAAGCCGCTATTAGGACAATATCCAATTCTGGCCCCAGACATCACTCGGTACCCCTATTCAAATCCCTGAAAATGTTAGACATTAAGTCACTGCACATTCTCTCATGTGTACTATACATATACAAAACGCTAAATTGTAATGCCAATCCTGATCTCAAAAGCTTCATAGAAGGTTTTAACAGAACCCATGAGCACCACACCAGAAATAAATACAGTTTTGATATTCCTAGAGTACGACTTAATCAAACCAGTTTGATTCAGTTTGATTCAGTTTGATTTGAAGCCAGTTTGGCTTCCGGTCCCAAAAGAGTACCAATGATGCAATCATTAGTCTCCTTGACATTATCTACTCAGCCCTTGACAAAAATGAGTTTCCGATTGGACTCTTCATTGACCTAAGAAAAGCCTTTGATACTGTTAATCACAACTACCTCTTACTTAAACTCCAGCATTATGGAATCGGAGGCCTTGCCCTTGACTACATCCGATCCTATCTTAGTGACAGACACCAATATGTAACCATCAATGATACAACTTCGTCCACTCTACCAATTACCGTTGGAGTGCCACAGGGCAGCATCTTAGGACCTCTTCTATTTCTTATATATATAAACGATCTGCCTAATGTCTCTAATATTCTCAAACCTATATTGTTTGCTGACGATACTACCCTTATCTACTCAAACCTCAACCCACATACACTAAATAATGTTGTGAATAATGAAATAAAAAAAGTCCACTTATGGATGTCAACGAACAAACTAACATTAAACATCGAAAAGACTTACTACATCTTATTTGGAAGCAAATCATCAAATGCAATTCAGCTACAGATAGACAACATTAACATCAGTAATAAAAATGATGGCAAGTTTCTTGGCCTATTCCTAGACAAGAGACTCAACTTCAGCACCCACATTCAACACATAACTAAGAAAGTCTCTAAGACAGTTGGTATACTCTCCAAAATCAGATATTATGTTCCTAACTCTGCTCTCCTCTCACTATATTATGCACTAATCTACCCCTATCTTAATTATGGTATCTGTGCATGGGGGTCTACCACTGCAAACCACCTTAAGCCCATCATCACACAGCAAAAATCTGCTATCAGAATAATAACTAACTCTGCTTTCAGACAACACTCAGCTCCCTTGTTTAAATCCCTAAACTTGCTAAATATTAACTCCCTCCACACATTCTCTTGTGTCAACTTCATTTACAAAACCCTGTTCTTAAATGCAAACCATGCTCTGAAACTCTCCCTGGACAGATGTAATAGGACCCATTATCACCACACCAGAAATAAATATCTCTTTGATATCCCCAGGGTCAAACTTAATCTGTGTAAACACTCTATGCAAATTAAGGGACCTAGTCTATGGAACTCACTCCCTAGTGAATTGAAAAACTGTAAAACTTTTGCCTTATTTAAAAGCAAAACCAAAAAGTACCTAACTTCATCTATTTAGTTTCCTACACCGAGCTTTAAATTTGCTCTGTACCTAGTGGTACCCAATCTCCTAATTTTTATGTAATATCAAACAACCTTATCATTGTGTTCATTGCTGTCTTCTTTTATGTGCTAGCCATATGCTGTATTGTGACTACCAATTTTTGTCAACTACCATTCAAGCTGTCATTGCAATCAATCTTATATTGTTTCTGCTGTATTGTGCCTACCAATTTGTTGTCAACTACCATTTTAAGATGTCATTGCAATCAATCATAGCTACCTATGTGCTTTAATATACTGTACCTATAATTTTCTCTCATCTTTTGTTTTTTTTCATTCCATGTAATCTGTTATCATTTTTTTGTCTATAAATTTTGCAAGTATTTACCTCCTTAAAATTTTCTTAGATTAAGGACCTGCCCGAAACGCTGCGCGTGCTAGTGGCTTTACAAGACTGTAATTACCATAATTGTATCCTCACATTCCTTATGTACATTCTTGTATATGCATAAATAAATAAATAAATAAATAAACCAGAAATGCTCTACAAATCAAGGGGCCCAGAATGTGGAACGACCTTCCCAACCATGTTAAAGACAGTACCTCTCTCAACCAGTTTAAGTTAAAAACGAAGCTATACCTAATAAATTCCCTGTAACCTACCTTACCTCTCTATTGTCAACCCATGTTTTTTTTTTTTTTTTTTTTTTTTTTTTTCAAATCAACGCTGTTTTATTGTAATTTTCTGTATTAATTTGTAATTGTATTTGTGCTGTTTTTCAACTATGTTCCCCCCTCTTTTACCTCTATTTTTATTTGTACTCAACGCATTTGTTTCTTTTTACCCATTAGTTTTAAGCTTTAGTCAGTAGTGTTTTTTCCTGCCCGAAACGCTTTGCGTAATAGTGGCTTTAGGCATTGTATGTACTAGCTCTTATCTATAAAGCCAACAAACTTTGTAAAATCTCTTTATGTATGTACCTTTGCCTAAATAAAAATTATTATAAAAATTATTATTATTATTATTATTACATAATCCTAGCCTATGTGGTAAAGATCTCATGGAAAAAGTGGGAATTTTCTTGGCGGGCCTAGATGAATTGTCAATAGTTAAAACAATTAAAAGTGCTGAACAAATGTTAGACAAATATTCAGTGGAGGCAGATAAGCCAATTAATAGCATGGTGGCAAAAATTCACCTGAAAAGTAGGGCTTCACCTAAATTTTTCAAGGCAAGAACAGTGCCGTTTCATTACAAGCAATTGATAGAATCAGCCCTGGAAAACCATGTGGCAGAAGGCATCTTAGAGCCAATTACACATAGTGAGTGGACAACCCCAATTGTTCCAGTGTTGAAGGCAGATCGGAAATCCTTGAGAATCTGTGCAGACTTCAAGGAACTGAACAACCGCATACACTGTGAGAAGTACCGTTTACCTAAGATAGATGAGTTGTTGTCAGTGGTCTGCAAGGGAGCAATTTTTTCTAAGATTGACCTGAAAGATGCTTACTTGCAAATTCCGGTAGAGGAGGAGAGCTAGAAATTGTTAGTGATTAATACCCACAAGGGGTTATTTAAGTATAAAAGACTTCCTTTTGGACTCTCCTCGTCTCTAGCAATTTTTCAGAGATTCATGTCCCAGTTGTTAGTTAACATTGAAGGTGTGGCTAGTTTTTTAGATGACATTATTGTATGTGGGGAGAATGAGGAAGTGCATGATGCTAGATTAGAACAAGTTTTGAATCTTGTGCAAAAGCACAATGTGAAGATTAATAAGGAAAAAACAACGTTGAAGACCAAGGCCATTGAATATCTGGGGTACCTTATTTCAGGTAAGGGCTTTACTCCTTCTCACAAAAATGTAGCTGCTATAATAGATGCCCCAGCCTCAACATCAGTTGGGGAAGTACAGTCTTTTGTTGGGATGGTTACATATTTTTGTAAGTTCGTGAAGAACTTTTCGACAAAATTAGCACCCTTGTATGAATTGTTGAAAAAAGGGGCTAGATTTAAGTGGGCAACAAGAGAGGAAAATGCATTCAGGAATATTAAGCAGGAATTGATCAATTCTCCAGTGCTCACTAATTTTACAGGTAGACTCCCGTTAAAACTGGAGGTAGATGCTTTCCCAGTAGGAGTGGGGTGTGTATTATTACAGGAAGTAGATGGTCAGGATAAAGTAGTATATTTTGCTAGCAAGAAATTATCTCCTGCGGAACAGAATAATTCTCAGTTAGATAAAGAAGCCTTAGCTTTGGTATATGCTCTAAGAAAACTGAGGTATTTTCTGCTGGGGAGGAAATTTCTTGCTAGAACAGATCATAAACCCCTGCTAGGATTGTTTGGCAGAGGTAAGCAGATTCCAGTTAATGCCAATGCTAGAATTCAAAGATGGGCATTACTCCTCTCTCAGTTTGAGTATGATTTAGAGTTTAAGCCAGGCAAGGATAATGTAGTAGCTGATGCATTAAGTAGATTGCCTGTGACAGAAGAATTAAATTCCAGTATTCCAGTGGAGTATGTTAACCTGGTGGAATCTATGTCTTTTGAGGATATTTCATTCCAGACTATTAGGAAGGCAACTGGTAGAGATCCTAAATTAAGTCTGTTGTTGAAAAATGTCAAATATGGTTGGAATGATAATTTGTTATTGTCAGAGTATGCTGCAGTGAAGGCTGATCTTAGTATTCACCAGGATGAATACTATACAAGGTATTCACCTTGTATAGGAATAGAGTGGTGCTTCCTGGGGAACTGAGATGTAAGATTTTGGAACAGCTGCATGTAGGCCATAATGGCATAAATGCTATGAAAGCAGAAGCTAGAAGTTGGGTTTGGTGGCCAAAAATAGACCAGGATATTGCTGAGGTAACAAAAAATTGTCATATTTGCTTTAAGAATTATCAGAAACCCCAGGCCCCAGTACTTTCTTGGCCATGCACTGGAAAACCCTGGTCTAGACTTCATGTAGATTATGCGGGACCTATGGATGATAAATATTACCTAGTGGTGGTGGATTCATACACCAAATTTCTGGATGTGCATGTGTGTAATTCCACCACATCATCTGTAACTTGTGAATTACTAAGGAAAACATTTTGTAATTTTGGATTGCCAGACATAATTGTCTCAGACAATGCTCCTTATTTTGTTTCTGTGGAAATGGAGGATTTTTTTAGGAAAAATGGTATTAAACATGTAACACCTGCCCCTTATAATCCTTCTTCAAATGGTCTAGCAGAGAGAGCAGTGAGATCCTTGAAAGAAGGGTTAAAGCGGTTTACGGAAGGTACTATTAATACAAGACTTTGTAGATTTTTATATAATCAAAGGAAAACTGTTCATTATACTACTGGTAAATCTCCTTCTGAATTACTGTTTAATAGACACAGTGAGAGTGAGAGTGTGAGAGCGAGCCCGTCAACTCAGCAGAGTGGACATTACCCACATTCGGCTCTCACCCCTCAACTCACAGGGAGGGGAGGGGTCCTTCACGCGCTCACTCAACTGTATGGCGCGTGTGTGCAGCGGATGAAGACTCGAGGTGAACTAAGGCCGCGTTTGTGTGTGAGGGGAGTGAAATGGCCCGGGTCAAATGAGAAGTGATTGACGGCTGACAGGTGTGGGACTGTCGGGAGTATGAACCGCGCTCCCCTCCTTAACGGAATCGCAGTGGAGGGGGAGCCGTGATGGGGTGAACATCTCCACTCAACTCTGAAGACATCGAAAAACCATTAAGGCAAATGGAGCACTCCCGCAAGAGGGTGCTCGCTCTTTTAACCCCCTCAACACTTACGGCCTCCTGTAGGGGGAAGCTAATGGACGTCCAGGCTTTCCTCTCAGGTATGGGGGTTCTCCTCTCCACTCCCTCGCCCCTTCCCCTCCCCCACCCCAAACAACATATCCGCTATGTTGGATCCCCTCAACCTCTACTTACATTACTTACTATCATCAAACTATTATCGTCACACAGGATTAAGTCTATGACAAACACACACACATATTTAACGCTTTTCCTTGTATTTCTTACTCTACCACATAGCCCACATACTCTCCTACACCCCCAACAACATGACCTCCCATCTTTCCTGACCACATACCATAACACCGGACGCTCACACGCCTCCGACACGCGCCAAACTTCCGGGAAAATTCCCCCAAAACCCTTTGTGACTAGAGCGACGCGCCGCGACTACGACGACGCGCAACACCTGTCACCCAACAACATGACCTCCCCTCTTTCCTGACCACATACCCAAACACCGGACGCTCACACGCGTCCGACACGCGCCAAACTTCCGGGAAAATTTCCTCCAAAACCCTTTAGGACTACGACGACGCGCTGCGACTACGACGACGCGCGCCACCTGTCCAGCTGGCACTCACGAGTGCCACCTGGGTAGATGGCGCGCGTCGTCGTAGTCCTCATCTACACTACTCACGTTATCTTGAGTGAGCTTGCAAGAATGAATATTGGTGGTCGGCTTCTTTGTTGGATCAGGGGTTACTTATCCAACAGGAAGTCATCTGTATTTTTCCAGGGGCATAGGAGTGTAACAAGAGACTTTGAACTAGGTACCCCACAGGGTGGTGTCCTCAGTCCTACCTTATTTAATATCTTAATAAACACACTGTTAAACTCTATACCGAGCAAACCCAACGTCCACATCATTAGCTATGCTGATTGTTATGGTTTTGGTCAGACAAACAATCTTCGTCCACATGGTTTTTATTCTCCACCAGTAACCACAACAAAACATTATCAGGTACATGAAATATTATTAACAAGATCATAAACAAAAGAGCATCTGCTCCAAACATGCTACCTCCAACATCTGTAGTACTCAATCCCAACATTCCTCCCCTTTTAAATAAACTATATCCCTACAGGTTAAGTCTATCAGGCGGTCGTATGACTCTTCCTGATTTTCTCAACTGGAAGTCCTGACCTGTTACTTCTGGGAAACATTCTTCTGAATTACTCCTTGTAGAGTCCATAGGGTTAACTGTATCCCCATTACCCTCTACTGCCCCTTGCTCTTCCTCCCGGTCCCCTGCAGGTGCTGCTATCCCTTCATTATAAGGATGGATATCACTAGTTGCCCCCCCCCCCCACCTGAAGGGTCTTCAAAATTCCCTGTGAACCTTGGCATGAGCTGATCGGCATGCCTTTTCCAATTAATGTTCCCAAAACTCTGCACTTGCACAGTGATGTTCCTGCGGCCTAGGACCTCCCTAATTTTCCCTTCCACCCAGGGCTTTCCACTTCCAAAATTCCTTGCATATACTGCATCCCCCTCATTAAACAACAATTCCTCTCCCCGAGCCAACTGACTGGCCAAGCTAGTTACCGATTTCTCTTTATTGGGATCTGTCTTTACTGCTTCCATGTGCACTTTAAAGTGTCTATTAAACAGTAATTCAGAAGGAGATTTACCAGTAGTAGAATGAACAGTTTTCCTTTGATTATATAAAAATCTACAAAGTCTTGTATTAATAGTACCTTCCGTAAACCGCTTTAACCCTTCTTTCAAGGATCACACTGCTCTCTCTGCTAGACCATTTGAAGAAGGATTATAGGGGGCAGGTGTTACATGTTTAATACCATTTTTCCTAAAAAAATCCTCCATTTCCACAGAAACAAAATAAGGAGCATTGTCTGAGACAATTATGTCTGGCAATCCAAAATTACAAAATGTTTTCCTTAGTAATTCACAAGTTACAGATGATGTGGTGGAATTACACACATGCACATCCAGAAATTTGGTGTATGAATCCACCACCACTAGGTAATATTTATTATCCATAGGTCCTGCATAATCTACATGAAGTCTAGACCAGGGTTTTCCAGTGCATGGCCAAGAAAGTACTGGGGCCTGGGGTTTCTGATAATTCTTAAAGCAAATATGACAATTTTTTGTTACCTCAGCAATATCCTGGTCTATTTTTGGCCACCAAACCCAACTTCTAGCTTCTGCTTTCATAGCATTTATGCCATTATGGCCTACATGCAGCTGTTCCAAAATCTTACATCTCAGTTCCCCAGGAAGCACCACTCTATTCCTATACAAGAGTACATCCTGGTGAATACTAAGATCAGCCTTCACTGCAGCATACTCTGACAATAACAAATTATCATTCCAACCATATTTGACATTTTTCAACAACAGACTTAATTTAGGATCTCTACCAGTTGCCTTCCTAATAGTCTGGAATGAAATATCCTCAAAAGACATAGATTCCACCAGGTTAACATACTCCACTGGAATACTGGAATTTAATTCTTCTGTCACAGGCAATCTACTTAATGCATCAGCTACTACATTATCCTTGCCTGGCTTAAACTCTAAATCATACTCAAACTGAGAGAGTAGTAATGCCCATCTTTGAATTCTAGCATTGGCATTAACTGGAATCTGCTTACCTCTGCCAAACAATCCTAGCAGGGGTTTATGATCTGTTCTAGCAAGAAATTTCCTCCCCAGCAGAAAATACCTCAGTTTTCTTAGAGCATATACCAAAGCTAAGGCTTCTTTATCTAACTGAGAATTATTCTGTTCCGCAGGAGATAATTTCTTGCTAGCAAAATATACTACTTTATCCTGACCATCTACTTCCTGTAATAATACACACCCCACTCCTACTGGGAAAGCATCTACCTCCAGTTTTAACGGGAGTCTACCTGTAAAATTAGTGAGCACTGGAGAATTGATCAATTCCTGCTTAATATTCCTGAATGCATTTTCCTCTCTTGCTGCCCACTTAAATCTAGCCCCTTTTTTCAACAATTCATACAAGGGTGCTAATTTTGTCGAAAAGTTCTTCACGAACTTACAAAAATATGTAACCATCCCAACAAAAGACTGTACTTCCCCAACTGATGTTGAGGCTGGGGCATCTATTATAGCAGCTACATTTTTGTGAGAAGGAGTAAAGCCCTTACCTGAAATAAGGTACCCCAGATATTCAATGGCCTTGGTCTTCAACGTTGTTTTTTCCTTATTAATCTTCACATTGTGCTTTGCAAAAGATTCAAAACTTGTTCTAATCTAGCATCATGCACTTCCTCATTCTCCCCACATACAATAATGTCATCTAAAAAACTAGCCACACCTTCAATGTTAACTAACAACTGGGACATGAATCTCTGAAAAATTGCTAGAGACGAGGAGAGTCCAAAAGGAAGTCTTTTATACTTAAATAACCCCTTGTGGGTATTAATCACTAACAATTTCTAGCTCTCCTCCTCTACCGGAATTTGCAAGTAAGCATCTTTCAGGTCAATCTTAGAAAAAATTGCTCCCTTGCAGACCACTGACAACAACTCATCTATCTTAGGTAAACGGTACTTCTCACAGTGTATGCGGTTGTTCAGTTCCTTGAAGTCTGCACAGATTCTCAAGGATTTCCGATCTGCCTTCAACACTGGAACAATTGGGGCTGTCCACTCACTATGTGTAATTGGCTCTAAGATGCCTTCTGCCACATGCTTTTCCAGGGCTGATTCTACCAATACAATACAATACAATACAATACAATTTTATTTAGGTAAGGTACATACATACAATAAATATTTACAAGGATTGTTTAACTTATAGGTATAGCTAGTACATACAATGCCTAAAGCCACTATTACGCAAAGCGTTTCGGGCATGATAAACTTAAATGACAAGCTTAATACTAATTGAGCATATTGAGTAGAATGAAAACAAGAAATGAAAACATAGATGAAAAAGCAGCACAAATACAATTATGTCGACAAACAGCGCTCTTTAAAGAAAAAAACAGACATTGGTTGACAATAGGTAGGTTACAGGGAATTTATTAGGTATAGCTTCGCTTTTAACTTAAACTGGTTGAGAGAGGTACAGTCTTTAACATGGTTGGGAAGGTCATTCCACATTCTGGGCCCCTTGATTTGTAGAGCATTTCTAGTTTGATTAAGTCGTACTCTAGGAATATCAAAACTGTATTTATTTCTGGTGTGATGCTCATGGGTTCTGATGCAACCTTCTATGAAGCTTTTGAGATCAGGATTTGCATTATAGTTTAGCGTTTTATATATGTATAATACACATGAGAGAATGTGCAGTGACTTAATGTCTAACATATTCAGAGATTTAAGTAGGGGTACCGAGTGATGTCTGGGGCCAGAATTGGATATTGTCCTAATAGCAGCTTTGTGCTGAGTAATTAGAGGACGTAAGTGATTTTGGGTAGTAGAGCCCCAAGCACAAATACCATAGTTGAGATATGGATAGATAAGGGAGTAATAGAGAGTCACCAGGGCAGGGAGTGGTACATAATATCTGATCTTAGAAAGAATGCCCACAGTTTTTGAAACTTTTTTTGATATGTTTAGAATGTGTCCCTGTAAATTAAGCTTGTGGTCAATGAGAATGCCAAGGAATTTGCCATCTAATTTGTTACAAATTTGGGTATTGTTTATTTTGAGATTTATTTGATTAGAGGATTTATTGCCAAACAGAATATAAAAGGTTTTGTCAAAGTTAAGGGTGAGTTTGTTGGCAGTTAGCCACAGATGGACTTTATTTAGCTCAGTATTTACTGTGGCATTTAGAGCAAGGGGATCAGGACTGGAGTAAATGAAGGTTGTGTCGTCAGCAAATAGAATTGGTTTGAGGTGTTGGGAGGCATTTGGAAGGTCATTAATGTAGATGAGAAAGAGGAGAGGGCCAAGTATCCTGCCCTGGGGAACACCAATGTTGATGGGTAGGGTGGGAGAAATTGTATTATTCACAGAAACATATTGGAGCCTGTCAGTAAGGTAGGATTTGAGGTATTGTAGGGAGTGTCCTCTGACTCCATAATGATGTAATTTAAGAAGAAGGTTTTGGTGGTTGACAGTGTCAAAAGCTTTACGCAGGTCCACAAACAACCCAACAGAGAACTCATTTTTATCAAGAGCTGTATGAATCGAGTTAAGCATACTAATAAGTGCATCGTTAGTGCTTTTTTTGGGTCTGAAGCCATATTGGCAAGGGCTAAGTATATTGAGTTTGGCTAGATATGAGTAAAGCTGCTTATAGATTAGTTTTTCAAAAATTTTTGACAAGTTTGGCAGGATAGATATAGGTCTGTAGTTGTTAACATCTGTGAGATTACCACATTTGTGGACAGGCGTTACTATCGCTTTTTTTAGAATATCTGGGAAGGTTTGGAGTTCAAGTGACTTGTTGAAGAGCAAAGCAATAGCAGGGGCTAAAGATCTGGAGGCTTTTTTGTAAATTAAAGTTGGTATCTCCTCAAGGGCACCAGACTTGGTTTTAAGGGAAAGGATTATCTCATTGACGTCAGTGGAATTAATAGGCTTTAGGTACAGGAGACTGTGGATAGTTACCTGAAAGATAGTCATTAATGTCTGTACTGGAAGATGGAATATCATTTGCAAGGGATGAACCAATGGAAGAGAAGAACCTATTGAACTCAGTAGCAGAATCAGAGGCTGAAAGCTGACCATCGTTATTAGACAGGAGAGTCGGTTTGTTATTTAAAGACTTCTTTGATCCCAATATTTGAGAAATTGTTCTCCAAGTTTGTTTAATGTTGCTCTTTATGTGGGTAAATTTATCTTCGTAGTATTTAGTTTTGGCTCGTCTAATTATCTTAGACAACAATAATGAGTAATTCTTTGAGAATTCTTTGGAGACAATTCCTAACCTATACTTCTTCTCAAGGTCATGTTTTTTATTAATAGATTTAAGTATTCCCTTTGTAAGCCAGGGATTGTTAAGCCTTTTGGTTGTGACTTGTTTTGTAAGCATAGGACAGTGGGTATTATAAAGGCTAAGAGTTTTTTGAAGAAAAGATTGTACTGCAAGGTTGATGTCCACTATGTTACCTAACTCGGACTCCCAGTTGACATTATCAGCAGCAGTTATAAAATTGTCTATAGCAGTTTCATTGTGTAGTCTAAAACGTATCACTCTTGACTCAAGAGGTGGTTTGCTAATGTTAAGAGAAATGTGGGGTAATGATCTGTAGTGCTATCGGTGATTATACCTGAAGTAAGCGGAGAGGTTATGTTTGTCCAGATGTGATCGAGCGTCGTGGCAGTGCTATCAGGGATTCTAGTAGGTCTAGTGATTAAGGGTATGAGGAAGCAGGAATTCATACAGTTGAGGAAGCTAACAGCAGTGGGGTGTTCAGGCTCGCAGAGGTCAATATTAAAGTCCCCTGCGATAATTAGGTGGTTTTTGTTCAGTCTGTTATCAAGTATTAGATTTCTAAGGTTTGAGTTGAATTCGGACACATCAGTGTTAGGAATTCTATAAACTGCACCCACAGTCAGGACAGACTCGGCACCCTTGACTCTGAAGCTGGCGAAGATATACTCCCCATAGCAGTCTCTGGTTCTAATTTCTTTTAAGCATGTTAGTTCTTGGTGGTAGTAAAGAGCAGTGCCACCACCTCTCTGAATTTGACGACAGTTGTGAATTGCTGAGTAGTTAAGCATGTTAAAGAGCTGAGTAGTATCCTCTTTCAACCATGTTTCAGTAAGTATAATAAAAGAGAATTTGTTGTCAATAGCTTCAATCAAGGCACTAACATCATCGAAGTGTTTACCTAGGGATCTAACGTTCAAATTGATTACAGAGATATTGTGATTATGAGTTAATACATTGTTTACATCATGTGCTGCAAAATATCTGCAATTTAGATCATTAAAGTGATAATTGTCATAGATAGTGGATAAGAGGTTAAGTTCAGGGTCTATACTTGTCTGCATAAAAAAAGCTGATTGCAGTAAACAAGGTAGAAATTAACAAGGTAGAAACAAGGTAGAAATAAGCTATAAAATAGGGAAAGAGATGTACACAATACAGAACAAAGCAAACTCAAAAGGGGCTTACAGGGGTACAATGGAGTAAGGGAATATGGCTAGGCTAGGCAACCTAGGTAATAAATGAGATTAACGAAAAAACATATAAACATGGACTATACAAAACACAAGATATAGAAATTCAAAACAAAAATATAAACAAGACTAAGCAATACAAAAACAAATTGAGCAATTACAATTGCTTGTAATGAAACGGCACTGTTCTTGCCTTGAAAAATTTAGGTGAAGCCCCACTTTTCAGGTGAATTTTTGCCACCATGCTATTAATTGGCTTATCTGCCTCCACTGAATATTTGTCTAACATTTGTTCAGCACTTTTAATTGTTTTAACTATTAACAATTCATCTAGGCCCGCCAAGAAAATTCCCACTTTTTCCATGAGATCTTTACCACATAGGCTAGGATTATGTGAATCCACTACATAAAAATCCTGGTTAATTTCTTTTCCATTATAACCTACTTTTGCCGACACCTTGCCATAGACCTTAATCGGTACATTATCATAAGCACTTAAAGATTTTTTACCTGGTTTTACATTCAATTGCAAGGTATCTGCCCAATCTCTAGACAACGTTGACACTGCAGCACCAGTGTCCAGTTCCAAGGGAACTAACTTCCCATTAATTACAAGATTCACCACTTGCGACTTCACTGAACATACCTTTTCTTTCACCGAATATAGTCGGTTTTCCTCACCTGCAGCTTCTTCAGACTGGTTACCTTCCTCTACTGCCTTGACCACAGTACCACTACCTCTTCTTCCTGCATTCCCTGGTCGTCTCCTCTCCCAGGCCTTGTTGTTCCTGTTCAGATATTCCCTACACACTCTCTGCAAGTGTCCCTCCTTGTTACAAAAGTTGCATATGTATGCACGAAACTTGCACTTGCTACTTATGTGCTTGTATCTACAGTGTGTACATCTGGTCTGGCTCTGTACGACCATAATTTCCTGAGTAGAAGTCTTACTTCCAAAAGCCCTTTCCATGTTCAATATCTTCTCGAGCACTGTCCATGAAGTCATCGATTGTAGATCCAAATTTTCTGCCACCAGGTTAGGGAAATAATTCTCCTTTTCCACTGCCATGAACAACTGGTCCCTAACCCTGCTGTCCAACTGTGCTCCGAAGTTGCAGTGGTTAGCCAAAGCCTTCAATTCCGCAAATAAATCCTGTACGGATTCCTGCTGCTTTTTCGTCCTCTTCTGGAAATCCATCAAACTCTTCTGATATGATGGTTTCACCACATACTGACGTTTAAGCAAAGCAATCAAGTCTACATAGGTCTTCGTGAGCGGTAGCTCAGGTGCACACAAATTTCCGAGAACACTATATGCTTCAGAACCCAGTGAAACTAAGAGTACCGCTTTCTTGGTGGCGTCCTCCTTAATCTCCCGGTACTGAAAGTTTGCTTCCAGCAGGCTGAGCCACAGGTCCAACGAGATCTTGGCAGTGTTTAACGGCTCCATTGAAATGAGCGGCGTAGCCATGGACACGGTGGTAGCTGTTACGACCCTGGGTTCTCCAGTGGAAACCAGAGGTCAAAATTGAGCTATTAAACTTTCTGGTAGTACAGTTGAGGCATCACGAGCGGCAATTGTTTGTATCTTCCCTGCCAGACGTAAGACTATTATTGTTTCTCAAAGAGCATTTAAAGACTGAGCTGGGGGTTGATTATTAAATAATAACATAGGCACCAACTTTGCTTACTAATACTTTCTAATCATTTGTAAAGTAACAATACGTTGCATAGGGGAAGATCTTTAATGTGCTTAGCTGCACGATCAATTAGGCTCCTTCCGGCACCACGACATGGGAGGCCTAGCTGGTCGCTAGGAGGTTCTTCTCTGGCTGGCGTTCGTGCGGACGAGACCTACTCTGTGGCTGCACCCCTAATCTCCTCCCTTCTCCTCTTACTTATTTCCCTTACCCTAAGTTCCTGTACCATTAAGTTAAGTATTGTATGGTGTTAAGTGTGCCTACTCTGGTAGTAAATATTGGTGAGACCTGGGGATAGTATTTGCCAGTGTTTTGGGTACCCCTAAGTATTGTGTTTTGTATTAGGGTCCCACGTGGTATCACTACCCTAAGCTGCATCCAGCTTCAGGGCTTATCCAGTAGTACTTTACCCTAGCTTGTTCTTAGTGTAAACCTTGTATCCTGCCTAAGTGGACCACGGCTTTTTAACGTAAGATAGTGTGGTAAAGTTATTATTATTATTGTTATTGGTGTGAGTGTATATGGGGGGTTGCTAAGGGGTTAATAAATAAGTACATGAATTACAGAGTATCCCTTCTTCCTGTGTGGGAGCGCATTGATCAACCCTTAGACTAACATATATGGTCTAGTAGCAAGTTATTACTACTGTGGATAGTTTATTTTGGGGGCCGGGCCTTTTAGCTCTCCCATATTTGATACTCTGTCTTCTAACTACCCTTACCCCTTAATAATACCAAGTCCCCCATAGCAAGCCCAACACACACCATTATTTATAACAGTAGCACACTCAACTTTTGTATGCGAAGCGTCCACTCGTCCACACGACGTACCCAGCACTGTCTTGATCCTCACACCACGTCTCGTACCCAGGCTCTCTGCCAGCGATGTTTAATTCTCGTCGCCACTGTTATGGTTTTGGTCAGACAAACAATCTTCGTCCACATGGTTTTTATTCTCCGCCAGTAACCACAACAAAACATTATCAGGTACATGAAATATTATTAACAAGATCATAAACAAAAGAGCATCTGCTCCAAACATTTTTTATTTTATTTTATTTTTTATTTATATATACACAAGAAGGTACATTGGGTTTGTGACAATACATTGGATAGTACAGTATTTACATTCTTGTAAAGCCACTAGTACGCACAGCGTTTCGGGCAGGTCCTTAATCTAGCAGATAATTTTAAGTAGGTAATTTCAATCAGAATTGATAAATGATAAAGATACATTACAAGAGAAAAATGAGATGAGAGAGATAAGTAAGTATATTAAAGCACATTGTTAAATTAAAGCTCTGATTGATTACATTGACAGCTTGATTAGTAATTTAAATAAGGTTAATAGACACCATACAGCAGATTGACAGCACATATAAGACAGCAATGATCACAATGGTAAAGATGTTCAGATTAGGAACATAAAGATTGGGAGACTGGGTAGCAAAAGATACAGATAAACAAGATTTATAAACACCATACAACAAGATTGGCAGCACATATAAGAAAACAGCAATGATCACAATGGTAAAGATGTTCAAATTGGGAACATAAAAGTTGGGAGATTGGGTAGCAAATGATACAGTGCAATTTTAAGGCAAAAAGTGAAAAACTATGAAAATGAAATTAGGTATTTTTTAGTATTGATTTTGAATGATGTAAAAGTTGGACAGCTTTTCAATTCAGTAGGGAGTAAGTTCCATAAACTGGGTCCCTTTATTTGCATAGAGTGTTTACACAGATTAAGTTCAACTCTGGGATATCAAAGAGATATTTATTTCTGGTGTGGTGATAATGGGTCCTATTACATCTGTCCAGGAAGAGTTTCAGACAAGGATTTGCATTTAAGAACAGGGTTTTGTAAATGTAGTTGACACAAGAGAATTTGTGGAGTGAGATTATGTTTAGCATGTTTAGGAAGTTAAACAAGGGGGCTGTGTGTTGTCTGAAAGCAGAATTTGATATTATTCTGATAGCAGATTTTTGCTGGGTGATGATGGACTTGAGGTGGTTTGCAGTGGTTGAACCCCATGCACAGATACCATATGGGGACTTTAATATTGACCTCTGCGAGCCTGAACACCCTACTGCTGTTAGCTTCCTCAACTGTATGAATTCCTGCTGCCTCATACCCTTAATCACTAGACCAACTAGAATCACTGATAGTACTGCTACGACTCTAGATCACATCTGGACCAACATAACCTCTCCGCTTACTTCAGGTATAATCACCGATAGCACTACAGACCATTACCCCACATTTCTCTTAACTAACATTAGCAAACCACCTCTAGAGACAAGGGAGTTAAGCTTTAGGCTGCACAATGAAACTGCTATAAACAATTTTATAACTGCTGCTGATAATGTCAACTGGGAGTCCGAGTTAGGTAACATAGGGGACATCAACCTAGCAGTGCAATCTTTTCTACAAACAACTCTTAACCTTTATAACACCCACTGTCCTATGCTTACAAAACAAGTCACAAGCAAAAGGCTTAACAATCCTTGGCTTGCAAAGGGAATACTTAAATCCATTAACAAAAAACATGACCTTGAGAAGAAGTATAGGTTAGGAATTGTCTCCAAAGAATTCTCAAAGAATTACTCATTATTGCTATCTAAGATAATTAGACGAGCCAAAACTAAATACTACGAAGATAAATTTACCCAAATAAAGAGCAACATTAAACAAACTTGGAGCACAATTTCACAAATATTGGGATCAAAGAAATCTTTAAATAACAAACCGACTCTCCTGTCTAATAATGATGGTCAGCTTTCAGCCTCTGATTCTGCTATTGAGTTCAATAGGTTCTTCTCTTCCATTGGTTCATCCCTTGCAAATGATATTCCATCTTCCAGTACTGACATTAAGGACTATCTTACAGGTAACTATCCACAGTCTCTGTACCTAAAGCCTATTAACTCCACTGACGTCAATGAGATAATCCTTTCCCTTAAAACCAAGTCTGGTGCCCTTGAGGAGATACCAACTTTAATTTACAAAAAAGCCTCCAGATCTTTAGCCCCTGCTATTGCTTTGCTCTTCAACAAGTCACTTGAACTCCAAACCTTTCCAGATATCCTAAAAAAAGCGAGAGTAACGCCTGTCCACAAATGTGGTGATCCCACAGATGTTAACAACTACAGACCTATATCAATCCTGCCAAACTTGTCAAAAATTTTTGAAAAACTAATCTATAAGCAGCTTTACTCATATCTAGCCAAACTCAATATACTTAGCCCTTGCCAATATGGCTTCAGACCCCAAAAAAGCACTAACGATGCACTTATTAGTATGCTTAACTCGATTCATACAGCTCTTGATAAAAAGGAGTTCCCTGTTGGGTTATTTGTGGACCTGCGTAAAGCTTTTGATACTGTCAACCACCAAAACCTTCTTCTTAAATTACATCATTATGGAGTGTAATGCCAATCCTGATCTCAAAAGCTTCATAGAAGGTTGTAACAGAACCCATGAGCACCACACCAGAAATAAATACAGTTTTGATATTCCTAGAGTACGACTTAATTAAACCAGAAATGCTCTACAAATCAAGGGGCCCAGAATGTGGAATGACCTTCCCAACCATGTTAAAGACTGTACCTCTCTCAACCAGTTTAAGTTAAAAACGAAGCTATACCTAATAAATTCCCTGTAACCTACCTTACCCCTCTATTGTCAACCCATGTATGTTTTTGTTTTTTTTTGTTTTTCAAATCAACGCTGTTTGAATGTAATTTTCTGTAATAATTTGTAATTGTATTTGTGCTGCTTTTTCAACAATGTTCCCCCCTCTTTTACGTCTATTTTTATTTGTACTCAACACATTTTATTCTTTTTACCCATTAGTTTTAAGCTTTAGTCATTAGTGTTTTTTCCTGCCCGAAACGCTTTGCGTAATAGTGGCTTTAGGCATTGTATGTACTAGCTCTATCTATAAAGCCAACAAACTTTGTAAAATCTCTTTATGTATGTACCTTTACCTAAATAAAAACTATTATTATTATTATTATTATTATTATTATTATTATTATTATTATAAGATAACATGAGATAAGATATTTATTAAGGTAAAAGTACATATATTGAAAATGAGTTACAAACATGATGTTGGATTAATAGATAGAGCTAGTACATACACTGCCTGAAGCACTAGTGCGCACAGAGTTTCGGGCGAGGTAAAAAAAAAAGACTAAAACTTAATAATTATTGAGATCAAAAGGATAAATTGAATTAAAAAAAAAAAAAGAGAATGATAATAATTACCTGATGGATAGAACAGTAGAAAAAGCAGAAGAAATGTTAACAAAATAAACAGAAGATTACAATTTTCTTTAATCAATTAAATAAAATCAAATTTTTACTCAGGTAAAAGTAGATACATTCAAGACGAGTTACAAACACAATGTTGAATTTTTAGATAGAGTAGTACATACAATGCCTAAAGTCACTAGTACACACAGCGTTTCAGGCAAGGTGTGGGAACAATCAACCTAATTTGGCCATAGCAACAACACAGCTAAGGATTCAAATTTCCTTTTATTACCACAGTACAGTAGATAACTAGAATTAATCATAATAGTTGTTTAAGCCACCATATGTGGTATAATTTATATTTAACTAGAGGTAAATATTTACAACTTAATTTATATCCACTCATTGTGGTGTAAGTTGTAAATATCCCTCCAAACTATGTGCAGATAAGTTCTGGCTGGCTGAATCAAATATACAGTCCGCTTAGAATCACAATAATTCAATATTGAAGTTAACAAAAAATATAATAAATGCCTGCTAGGATTTTCAAACACCATAAATACAGTGTGAAAGCTATGCAACTGACATATGTGGAAAGCTCGTGTTACAATTTATGTTTGTCCTGCACACCGTCCCCCATCCAGTGGGCAGCGGTGGATAGGTTACAATCACTTAGTTACTACCTACAGTTAGCAAACTGGGGATATTTGACTATGATTTCTGGAAGCATATAATTATGATTTAAATATTTACGCATCTCTGGAATATTTGTTATAGAATTGTTTCTGAATTCACGTATCTTTTCGTACTCCATCACATAGTGACAGAGGGTGTGCGAATAATTTTGTTGACACAGTTTACATTTGGTCCTCTATCATGTATTCGGAGGCCAACATGAGATGGAGTCCACATGAAATGGACTCTGTTACCATCTTAATAATTGTGCTGTATTTGTGTCTAGCTTCGGACACGAGCATGTTACAGTTATGTCTTAAAGAGTTGAGAGAATTTAAGGATGATAAGGAGTCACTTACAATTAATGTATCAAATTTGGAGACTTGTACACATTTCAGTGCAAGGAGCAAGGCAAATAGTTCGGTCTGAGGGGTAGAGGCTCAGTTGTTTATACGGACTCCCCACTCACAATATAAGCCATCGCCCATTGTCAGGACAACTGCACTTCCATCTGCACCTGCGGGGCGGTGTGGGGAACCATCAGTGTATATGATTTAAGATTTTTTAATTTCATTTCTTTATTATGTACCCCATACCCATCCCGTGGGCGGTGGTGGGAAAGGGTTATAGAGGCACATAATGGGTTCAGCAACTGAACCCCCTGGTTCGTTTAGCTAAGCAAGTAACAATCTTTTGACGCTAGTTACACAATTGTTAATATTACATACGCATGTACATATATACACATACATGTACACAAATACATATACATATCAATAATCTTTTGATAACACAAGTGATTCAACAAGAGGCTCACAACAGTCTCTATTCATGGCACTTTACACCTGTGGTGAGTCAGTTACTGTTACATTTAAGGCGGAAGAGAAACAATCTTCGTTCACATGGTTTATTGTCAGCAACAACAACAACAGGTATCCGGTACATAACTTATTATTTACAAGATTATAAACAAAAGAGCATCTGCTCAAAACATGCTACACTTAACATCTATAGTACTTAATCCTTATAGTTACTAGTCTTGCTACACACACACCCAACTGGGCGGCAGCTTTACAGTCATGTGCTCCACACCCACCCAACTGGGCGGCAACTTTACAGTCATGTGCTCCACACCCACACAACTGGGCGGCAGCTTTACAGTCATGTGCTCCACACCCACCCAACTGGGCGGCAGCTTTACAGTCATGTGCATGCATTACCTACAGTTAGCAAATTTTGGATACTTCGCTAAGATTGCTGGCAGTACATCATTATTGTATACTATACATATACATATATGTACATGTACTATACTATACATGTACTATACATGTACTATACATATACAAAACGCTAAATTGTAATGCCAATCCTGATCTCAAAAGCTTCATAGAAGGTTGTAACAGAACCCATGAGCACCACACCAGAAATAAATACAGTTTTGATATTCCTAGAGTACGACTTAATCAAACCAGAAATGCTCTACAAATCAAGGGGCCCAGAATGTGGAATGACCTTCCCAACCATGTTAAAGACTGTACCTCTCTCAACAAGTTTAAGTTAAAAACGAAGCTATACCTAATAAATTCCCTGTAACCTACCTTACCTCTCTATTGTCAACCAATGTATGTTTTTTGTTTTTGTTTTTTGTTTTACAATTCAACGCTGTTTTAATGTAATTTTCTGTAATAATTTGTAATTGTATTTGTGCTGTTTTTTCAACAATGTTCCCCCCTCTTTTACCTCTATTTTTATTTGTATTCAACGCATTTGTTTCTTTTTACCCATTAGTTTTAAGCTTTAGTCATTAGTGTTTTATCCTGCCCGAAACGCTTTGCGTAATAGTGGCTTTAGGCATTGTATGTACTAGCTCTATCTATAAAGCCAACAAACTTTGTAAAATCTCTTTATGTATGTACCTTTGCCTAAATAAAAATTATTATTATTATTATTATTATTATTATTATTATTATTATTATTATGAATGAAGTTCTTACACATTTCTTGGACTTCACTGATGGTGTTATCCCTGAATTCAGCGATTTTTTCAAATTTCATTATATAATGACGCAAAGTATGCGAATAGTTCTGCTGACAGTTTACATTTAGTCAAATCTAAATCAGCACATTCAAACTTCCAGAGGTACTTGTAGCCGAGCCTAAGCCAGCAGTTTGAGAGAGAATGCTCTGTGGACTGTATCCACATGGCTTAAGGCGTTGAGCTTTGCCTCGTGACTAAGGTTGAGTTGATCTTTAATTGCTACTTGGGTAGACAAAAAAAGAAGGATTCCAGTGTCAGCTAATTACTATCTTACCTTTTGTGCTTCAACACACTGTAAATTTAATTACAATTATGTGAACAGATGTAATACCTTCAAACCTGTTTATCTAATACCTATCTAATATCTACCTGTTTATCTAATAATAATTATATGTAATACCTAATGGACAAGAATGTAACAACTCTTGTATATATCTCAAAAAAAAACATCTAAGGACCTCGTTATGTGTCATATTATATAATGTGAAAACCTTAGACTATCTACTGAAGTAATCAGTCGGAGTCATTCTCGACTCACAATCGGGAATTCCGGTTTCAAATCCTGGGCGAGACAAAAATGGTTGAGCGCATTTTTTATCACCTAATGCGGCCGTTCACATAGCAGTAAATAGGCACACAGGAGTCAGTCAGCTTGTTGAAGAGATACATTCTGGGGAGGGTGAGTAATTCGACCCTTGGGGGGACTTCGATATAAGCCTAACACGTATATATATACATTGGTTGCCTGTCCCCCGACACAATGAATTATTATATTAGTAGTAGTGTAAAGAAAGATCTAAATCATATAGCCCCATATTATGTAAATGTGGCGCTTTCGGATATATGTCAATACAGCCTCCTTTAGATACCACCTTGTAGCTAAGTCCACGCTGAGAGATGAGATTTATTACGTGAGGCTTGAGGACAGGTTGGTTCTTCTCACTGTGTAGACCTCGACCTGTTATGATGCGAACTCTGGACTCGTCAGAATGTTTCCTCAAGAAGGAGTTGACAGCGACGCCAGCCTCATGTCTGTACATACCATGCAAGTCCAGTTCCCACCTCTCTCTCGATTCTTCATTTAACTGAGTATTTGAACTGCAAAAAGAATAGTTTACAGTGAAAAAAAGCTAAGAAACCCCTGAAAATGCAAACGGAAATCACAATAGTGTGATCTATCAATGAGAACATTTTGGAATAAAAAGTGGGTGCTCACTTTTTCTAGCCTATCCAAACATGCCACTACTGACATGCAAGAAGCTGAGGCGCGTCTGTGGACCTCAGACACGCCAGTTCCATGAACTTATAGCTGTTTTTTTTATTCACACTGTGTAATCTTTCGTATAAAATAGGGTAGCAGCACATTGCTGTGTATACCTAAGTCAGTTAAATAAAAATATCCATCCCACCAAAATTTTCTCAAATAAGTACAATTTATATTTATTCATTTTGCCAACTACGAAATTTCATTAAGCAGAAATACAGTAAAGAAAATTTGACAAATACATGTAAATGGAGATATACAACTAAATGAATCAAAGGAAAATTTACATAACAAAGATTACTCACGGAGGAGCAGTCTCAGTGTAAACAGGACCACGTTGAGCCGGAAGTACTATCAAGTGATGGTCCTGGTACATCCGTAAGTTACGATGTTGAGCCGGACGTGCCAATGCCTGGCCCTGGTACATCCGGACGTTGCCATCTTCACTCGGGCCCACCAATATTTGTCACAATAGGAAAAATACTATTAACACTTCCGCAAACTCTGCCGACATTTCCAACACTGGTACCAATACCTTATTAGATTAATATTTTTTTTTTTTTTTTTTTTTTTTTTTTTTTTTTTTTTTTTTTTTTTTTTTTTTTTTTTTTTTTTTTTGAGATATATACAAGAGTTGTTACATTCTTGTACAGCCACTAGTACGCGTAGCGTTTCGGGCAAGTCCTTAATCCTATGGTCCCTGGAATACGATCCCCTGCCGCGAAGAATCGTTTTTTCATCCAAGTACACATTTTACTGTTGCGTTAAACAGAGGCTACAGTTAAGGAATTGCGCCCAGTAAATCCTCCCCGGCCAGGATACGAACCCATGACATAGCGCTCGCGGAACGCCAGGCGAGTGTCTTACCACTACACCATCTGTAAAATATGTTATAATTATTTTTATTATTGTCATTTGTTGTTATTTATTTACTTATTTATGTTGTTGAATATGACCGAGAGGGTAAGATAATAATTCTAACACGAATTTCTCGATATTTCTTACGTTTATCTTCACTGTTGGGGGTAATTGAAAAATTAACTCTCCAAAATTCATTCTTTTATTTTTGGTCTGACGCCTGAACGCGTTTCATAATGCTTATTGCATTTTCAAAGACTAGTTTACACATAATATTCATCATACTTACACTCGTTTTGGGTGAAGTGATATGGTACAAAAGTTTTGGGTGAGGTGACAAAGCTATGCCAGAAGTATGTACGTACGTAAGTACGTACGTACGTACGTAAATTCGAAAAAGTACGTACGAATTCGTGACTATTAACGACCATCACAATAGGTACTATATAAACAGGAGGATGGGCTGCAGATATACAAATCTCTACAGTGTCATACTTTTCCTGATATCCTTAAAAAAAACAGAGTGACGCCAGTTCATAAAAGAGGCGAGACAGCTGACATAAACAATTACAGACCAAAATCAAATTTACCTATACTTTCACAAATATTTCCAAAATTATTTACGAACAGCTCTATTACTACTTTGTAAAACTCAGCATATTAAGCCTCTGCCAGTTTGGCTTCCGTTCCCAAAAGAGTACCAATGATGCCATTATTACTCTGCTAAATATAATCTACACAGCCCTTGACAAAAATGAGTTCCAATTGGCCCTCTTCATTGACCTGAGAAACCCCTTTGATACTGTAAACCATAACTATCTCTTACTTGAACTTCACCACTATGGTATCTGAGGCCTTGCTCTGGACTATATTCGTTCCTGTCTCAGTGACAGACACCAATATGTAGCCATCAATTGCATAACCTCCCCCACTCTACCATTAACAGTAGGGTTGCCACAGGGCAGCATCTTGGGACCTCTCCTATTTCTTATATACGGCAATGATTTGCCAAATGTTTCTAACATTCTTAAACCTATACTATTTGCTGATGATACTACCTTCATCTATTCTGACCCCAACCCCCACACACTGAATAATATTGTCAACAATTAATTAAAAAAGTCCACTCATGGATGTCAACCCGCAAACTTACACTAAACATAAAAAGACCTTCTACATTTTTTGGTAGAAAATCATCAAATCAGATTCAACTTCAGATAGACAATGTTAATATTAGCAATAAAATGGAGGGAAGTTCTTTGACCTTCACATGGACAAAGGACTGAACTTCAGCACCCACATACAACACAACCAACAAAGGTCTCCAAAACGGTCGGTATACTTACTAAAATCAGATATTATGTTCCCCACTCTGCTCTCCTCTCATTATACTACGCACTAATATATCCCTCTCTCATATACGGTATCTGTGCATGGGGTTCAACCACTGCAAATTACCTCAAGCCTAGTATCACTCAGCAAAAATCTGTTATCAGAACCGTAACAAACGCTGTCTTCAGACAACACACAGCCCCTCTGTTTAAGTCCCTTAACATGCTAAACGTACATTCACTCCACACATTCTCATATGCTATCTACATGTACAAAACCTTGTTCCTAAATGCTAATCTTGATCTGAAACTTTTCTTTGATATCTGCAATAGAACCCATAAGCACTACACCAAAAAAAAATCCCTTTAATATCCCCCAGAGTCAGACTAAATCTGAGCAAACACTCCATGCAAATAAGCGGGTTCAGTCTTTGGAACTTACTCCCTGGTGAATACATAAAATTCCAACCAAAGCCCTATTCAAAAATAAAACCTAAAAGTACCTAATTTCATTTTTCACCTAATTTTTTTACCTAAGTACCTAATTTTTAATTTTTCATCCTCATAGTTTCCTTTGTGCTTCAAACTCGGACTGTATCTTACTACCCACTTCCCCAATATTAGTACTTAAGGCATATATCCTTACCAGTGTAATCACCGCTGTCAACTTATATTGTAGTTATTTGTTAATATAAAACCTTGTTACACTGTACCGTTTCATCTTACCTGATATGGTACTTACCTGATATGACCTTGCCAGTAAAATCCCACAGACTCAGACACATATCAACACATATCTCTCAGGCAGCTATCCAAACTCTCTTCTCCTCTCACCAGTCAGCCTGACAAATGTTGTGTCCATCATACACTCACTAAAAACCAAAGCTGGGAACATCAGTGAAATCCCATCCATTGTATACAAGAGCGCCTCCCAAGCCCTTGCGCCACCTATAGCTCTGCTGTTCAACAAATCCCTTGAGTGTCATACCTT
Source organism: Procambarus clarkii (assembly GCF_040958095.1). Classification (NCBI taxonomy): domain Eukaryota; kingdom Metazoa; phylum Arthropoda; class Malacostraca; order Decapoda; family Cambaridae; genus Procambarus; species Procambarus clarkii. Next base: position 32,955,860 of record NC_091151.1, read on the forward strand.
CCCTGATATTCTTAAAAAAGCAAGAGTAATGCCAGTTCATAAAGGAGGTAATCCGGCAGACATAAACAATTATAGACCAATATCAAACTTACCCATACTATCAAAAATATTTGAAAAATTATCTACAAACAGCTCTACTCCTATCTCGTAAAATTCGACATACTCAGCCCCTGTCAGTTTGGCTTCCGCTCCCAAAAGAGCAACAATGATGCAATTATTAGTCTCCTTGACATAATTTACTCAGCCCTTGACAAAAATGAGTTTCCGATTGGACTCTTCATTGACCTGAGAAAGGTCTTTGACACTGTTAATCACAATTACCTCTTACGTAAACTCCATCATTATGGAATCCGAGGCCATGCACTGGACTATATCCAATCCTATCTTAGTGATAGACACCAATGTGTAACCATCAATAATATAACCTCTCCCATTCTACCAATAACCGTTGGAGTGCCACAGGGCAGCATCTTGGGACCTCTCCTATTTCTTATATACATCAATGATCTGCCTAATGTCTCTAACATTCTGAAACCTATTTTGTTTGCTGATGATACTACCCTCATCTACTCCAACCCCAACCCACATACACTAAATGATGTTGTTAATAATGAACTAAAAAAAGTCCACTTATGGATGTCAACCAATAAACTAACACTTAACATACAAAAGACCTACTACATCTTATTTGGAAGCAAATCTGCAAATGCAATTCAGCTTCAGATAGATAATGTAAACATTAGCAATAAAAATGATGGAAAGTTTCTTGGCCTATTCCTAGACAAGAGACTCAACTTCAGCACCCACATACAACACATAACTAAGAAAGTCTCTAAAACAGTTGGGATACTCTCCAAAATCAGATATTATGTACTTAACGCTGCTCTCATCTCTCTATATTATGCACTAATCTATCCCTATCTTAATTATGGTATCTGTGCATGGGGTTCAACCACTGCAAACCACCTCAAGTCCATCATCACCCAGCAAAAATCTGCTATCAGAATAATAACAAATTCTGCTTTCAGGCAACACTCAGCCCCCTTGTTTAACTCCCTTAACATGCTAAACATAATCTCTCTCCACAAATTCTCTTGTGTCAGTTACATTTACAAAACCCTGTTCTTAAATGCAAATCCTGCTCTGAAACTCTTCCTGGACAGATGTAATAGGACCCATTATCACCACACCAGAAATAAATATCTCTTTGATATTCCCAGAGTCAAACTTAATCTGTGTAAACACTCTATGTAAATAAAGGGACCCAGTCTATGGAACTCACTCCCTAATGAATTGAAAAGCTGTCCAACTTTTGCGACATTCAAAAATAAAACTAAAAAGTACCTAATTTCATCTTCAAAGTTTTTTACCTTTTGCTTTAAAATTACACTGTATGTATTGCTACCCATTCTCCTAATCCTTATGTACCCAATCTGAACATCTTTATCATTGTGATCATTGCTGTCTTCTTATATGTGCTATCAATCTGCTGTATGGTGTCTGTTAATCTTGTTTAAATTACCAATCAAGTTGTCAAAGTCAAGTTGTCATAAAAAGTAATCAATCAGAGCTTTTATATAGCAATGTGCTTAAATATACTTACTATTCTCTCTCATCTCATTGTTTTTCTTGCAATGTATCTGTTATCATTTTATTAATTCTGCTAGAATTTACCTACTTAAAATTATCTGTTAGTTTAAGGACCTGCCCGAAACGCTGCGCGTACTAGTGGCTTTACAAGATTGTAAATACTATGCTATGTATTCTCACAAGCCCAATGTACCTTCTTGTATATAAATAAATAAATAAATGGTAGATTATGGACCTGCCCGATACGCTATGCGTGTTAGTGGCTGTGCGAGAATGTAAGAATACCAATCTTATGTAATCTCACCAACACATTGTACCTTCCTGTGAATAAATTATTATTATTATTATTATTATTATTATTATTATTATTATTATTATTATTATTATTATTATTATTATTATTATTATTATTATTATTATTATTATTATCATCATATAGGTGGATAAGTATGAATGCTTACTTAAGTTACTTATTTAGGTTCACCTTATTAGCGTTACGCGAGTAGGCTTCCTTATCTATTAATGTTAATCTCTTAGAACTAAAACTGCAGGATGTATTTCTCTAGCACTGTATTGTTGATTAATTAGCACTTCTAAAGTCGTGAATGCATGTGCCTGAGTTAATTGCATTAGGTGGGCTAACCAGTTAGCTATTATGGTAATTACCCTGCATACCTATTACTCTTACATAATAGGTTTTGATTGTTGCCGCCGGAGGCGGCTAGTTTATTGTGCACCCCATACTCATCCTGCGAGCGGTTTCGCAAAAAGCATTACAGAGGGCACAAAAGGTCTTTATCAGACCTCATCTTAGATTATTACATAAACAATTTCATCTATCCTTCACATTTTATAGTTACAATGTCAGCTAGTCACAGAGAATGTACTATTTCAAAAGCTATATATTTACAGTAAGTCATTATACATACATGGTAGGTCTTATCGCTAATACATAATTGTTTGAGAAATGGAGATATTACAGAGTCATTGGGGAACTTCTGTTTATTATTAGTCTTCACAATACACTACTTGTTTCTTAATCTCATATGTCGTTTATCTACTGGAAGCGAAATATGGATACAGTGCAAGGATTTCAGATATTTTATCCTTGGTAATAAGTTGCCATATCATACAGCGTGAGCTTAGATTTATCTCTAAATGGCTCAATTTTATTACAATCCAAGATATAGTGTTCGAGTGTGTGTTTCCCTGTCTTTGTCCACACACTTTACTTCATCTAGATCCCTATATAAGCCGAACTACCAGAGATACTTGTAACAAAGTCTTATATTCGAGCTGTGACAACGTCTGTCAGTCTGCATGTAATCCGACACTTGCACCACGTACGCAGCAACTCACTGTTGCAACTTGTAGTTGCAAATATTTTATAAATTATATTATTAAAAAATGTATGTTAGCGTTATCATAGTTTTATCCTAAGCTATATAAACTGAATACAATTATAGCTACAAAATAGAGCTTGTTTCATTCGCTGTTTGGATTACAGACTATTTCATATTGAGATTAAGTACTTGCACGATTTTTTCTTTCAATTGCTTTTGTTAGTAAAGTATGTTGTTGAATTATTAGGAAATTCTTAAGTACTAAATTTCTACCTATTGTCGCAGTCTCTAAATATATATACACCTCTAAATATATATATCTGACATCTTTTATTTTTTTCTTTCTTGCTTTGTAACTGTTATCATTTTTTATAAATTTTGCAAGTATTTACCTACTTATTTACTCCAGTCAGGTGCAGTCACAGTGAGAGGTTGTGTTAGCTGGAGCTCCGATTCTAATAACATTATTATTGCAATAATGGAAGGATTAGTAAAAGATTTGGTGAGTCTGGTTGGAGCTCTGAGAGCAGAGATGGATTCCCTGCGGGAGGAGGTACGACGGCTGAGACTTCGGGAGGAAACGAAGGAGGAGGCCAGTGTTGACGGGACCTCATTAAGAAGGACTGACGAGACCAGTATTAAGAAGTCCTCGTCTTGGCAAGTTGTGAAAGACAGGGGTCTTAAGAAGACCTTGGCAAAACCGACAACTAATAGCCTACACCTAAGGACTTTTAACGCATTTGACGTATTAGAGGACGAGTGCTGTGTTGAACCTGTTGTTCAACGAGGTGGCAAAGACAAAGTAACGAAGAGCATTGAAGCGCAGGTCCCTCAAACTGCTCGAAAGGAAAAGGGAGAATCAAAGCGAATTTTGGTTGTGGGAGATTCCCAGGTGAGGTATTTAGACAGAACATTTTGTGCCAGAGATAGGGAACAGATTAAGGGTTTGCTATCCGGGAGCTGGAATTGGTGATATTGTTGGAAACATGAATGATATTATGACAGGAAATGGGAACAAACCCATTATTTGTATTAGTGCAGGGGGTAATGATGTTGGACGAGTTAGGAGTGAGGAACTAATACAGAGATTCAGGACAGCCATTGAATTAGTTAGGAGCAAGGGAGGAATCCCGATCATATGTGGCATTCTTCCAAGAAAGGGAGTAGGAAATGAATGGATGTCGAGGGCAATTGGGGTCAATTGCCGGCTGGAAAGATATTGCAAATCAAATGCAATATCTTTCATAGACAACTGGGAACACTTCTATGGAAGAAATGAAATGTATGCTCGTGATGGGGTGCATCTATCGAGAGCTGGGGTTGTTGCTGTTGCGAACTCGTTGGAAGAAGTGGTTAGAGGTGTTTGTTTGGGTTTAAACTGTTAGCTGATAGAGGTATGGGAATTGATTTGGAGGAAGGAGATAATAAAAGTACGTGTTTGTGGGAGAAAGGAATTGGCAAAATGATCAGGGAAAGAGAAGGGCCTCAAAATAACAATTCACTTAGGGTATATTACACTAACAGTAGAAGTCTAAGAAATAAAATTAACGAATTAAATGCTCTTGTCTGCACAGAAAAAATAGATATTATTGCACTTACCGAAACGTGGATGAATGTAGAAAATAGAGAACTATTAGCTGAATATCAAATAAATGGATTTAAACTATTTCACACAGATATTAGACGAGGAGGGGGAGTAGCCATATATGTTAGGGACAATTTGAAATGTAGTCTCAAAGAGGGAATCAAAACAGAGCCACACACAGAAACTATTTGGATAGAATTATACGAAAAAGCAAATAATATTATAATAGGAGTTATATATAGGCCACCAAATTTAGACAGAATGGAAGCAAAGCATCTATGGGATGAAATATCTAGAGCATCTAGATCTAACAGTATTTATGTCATGGGTGACTTTAATTTTAGTGGAATAAACTGGTTGAACAAAACAGGGAATAGTGGAGCAGAAGATTTTCTAGAATTAATTGACGATTGCTTTCTTACGCAACACATTAAGGAACCAACACGGGAAAATAATATTTTAGATTTAGTGTTAACTAACAGGGAAACACAAATTAATGACATCGAAATAGGGAGTGAGCTAGGGAACAGTGATCACAAAGAAATCAGATTTAGCATAGAATGGAATAGACCTGTAGGAGAAAATTCTGTTAAAGTGCCAGATTTTCGAAAAGCTGATTTTAATAGCCTTAGAAATTTTTTGGGTCAAATTGATTGGAAAGTTTTGGGTATGGGGTGGGAGCCGGTCTTGGAGCGAGACATGAACCCAGCAATAGGTGACGTAAATGGGGATTTCGATGTGGATTCAATATATAACTTATTTAAGAATATTCTAAACAAAGCACAGGAACGTAGTATACCATACAAATTGAATAGATCGAATACCAATGACCCAAAGTGGATAACAAAGAACTTGAAGAACCTTATAGGTAAAAAGAGAGCTTGGTACAAAAGGATTAAAAATGGGGAGGTCACTTTAGAACGGGAATTCGTACAACTGGTTAGAAATGTTAAAAAAGAGATAAGGAAAGCAAAAAGAAACTATGAAGTTCGCATAGCAGGGCAAGCAAAGACAAATCCTAAAGGGTTTTTTCAGTTATATCGTACTAAGACTAGGGAAAGGATAGGTCCATTAAAAACTGAGACAGGTCAAATAACAGATAGTGATGAAGAGATGAGTAGTATTTTTAATAAATATTTTGTATCTGTATTTACTAAAGAGGAACTTAACAATATGCCTTCAGCCGAACAAGTCTATGTGGGTGGGGACGAGGACAGGTTGACGAGTTTAGTAGTTACCAGGGAGGATGTTCTTAAACAAATAGTAAAACTCAAACCAAACAAATCCCCAGGGCCGGATGAAGTGTTTGCCAGGGTGCTTAAAGAATGCAAAGAGGAGCTTTGTGACCCACTGTCAACCATATTTAATAAATCAATAGAGTCAGGCAGAGTGCCAGAGTTTTGGAAAGTTGCTAATGTGATACCAGTTTTTAAGAAAGGAGATAGATCACTTGCGTCTAACTATCGACCAATTAGCCTAACGTCTATTGTGGGAAAGTTACTCGAATCTATAATAGCAAATAAAATTCGTCTTCATCTTGAAAAACATAAATTAGTAATTGAGTCGCAACATGGTTTTATAAATGGCCGTTCATGTTTAACAAATTTGTTATCTTTTTATTCTAGCATTGTTGAGGCAGTTGATAGTGGTAAGGATTGCGATGTTGTGTACCTTGACTTTAGCAAAGCTTTTGATACAGTGCCACATGAAAGACTGATTAAAAAGTTTAGAGTCTCATGGTATTGGGGGTGCTATATTAAGCTGGATTAGGGCATGGCTATACCAAAGGAAACAGAGAGTTAGTATAAATGGAGTCAAGTCAGAGTGGGAAAATGTTGTAAGTGGGGTGCCTCAGGGCTCTGTCCTGGGACCTCTGTTGTTTATAATATATATAAATGATTTAGATTCAGGTTTGAGTAGCAACATTTGCAAATTTGCCGATGATACGAAAATCGGTAGGGAAATTAATTCGGAGGAGGACTCACTATCACTTCAAGTTGATCTAGATAGGGTTTTGAAATGGTCGAAGGATTGGCAGATGCAGTTTAATGCTGATAAATGTAAAGTTCTGAGGTTAGGTAATGATGATAGGGTTACAAGATACGAGCTAGATGGTGTTGAGATTGCGAAGTCGAATTGCGAAAGGGATCTGGGAGTTATGATTAGTAAGAATTTAAAACAAAAGGATCAATGCATAAATGTTCGTAATAAGGCAAATCGGACACTTGGATTTATTAATCGCAGCGTTAGTAACAAGACACCTGGTGTGGTTCTCAAGCTATATCTTGCTCTAGTTAGGCCCCATTTAGATTATGCAGTTCAGTTTTGGTCGCCATATTATAGAATGGATATAAATTCACTTGAACGTGTCCAGCGTAGGATGACTAAGTTAATTCCCCAAATTAGAAATCTTTCATATGAAGAAAGATTGACAAAGCTTAAGTTGCATTCACTGGAAAGGCGAAGAGTTAGGGGTGACATGATAGAGTGGGTGAATGGACATAACAAAGGGGATATTAATAGGGTATTAAAAGTATCAACACAAGACAGAACACGAAACAATGGGTATAAATTGGATAAGTTTAGATTTAGGAAAGACATGGGTAAATACTGGTTCAGTAACAGGGTTGTTGATTTGTGGAACCAATTGCCGCGTAACATTGTGGAGGTGGGGTCCCTCGATTGTTTCAAGCGCGGGTTGGACAAGTATATGAGTGGGATTGGGTGGTTATAAATAGGAGCTGCCTCGTATGGGCCAACAGGCCTTCTGCAGTTGCCTTTGTTCTTATGTTCTTATGTTCTTACTTAAAATTTTCTTAGATTAAGGACCTGCCCGAAACGCTGCGCGTACTTGTGGCTTTACAAGATTGTAATTACTATGCTATGTATCCTCACAATCCCAATGTACCTTCTTGTATATATATATATAAATAAATAAATAAATAAATACAGTATGCTAAATTTACGTATAATGTTTTAAAGGATCTTCTTGATTAGAAATTCATTTTCAATTCGTGTTTACGAACAGCTACACCATTGGAAAGTGTTTAAAACGTAGAGATCCTTTAACCTTTGACCTTTAACATTTGGTGTTTATTGTCTATCATTTTAAATGTTGGAACTGTAATGTTCTATACATGGGGAAATTACCTCACGAAACTTCAAACACCGTATATAGTAACTGCGGCCGGACAGTGGTCGTCGTTCGGGTGACTGGCCGTATAACCTATATGAAGCTGAGTTACATATTTATTTGAGGCCAAAAGTTAAAAATTCAGCAACGTTGAGAGAAATCTACTAACCTGGTGGCACCAGCGACCACAGGGAGGAATGGGTGTAGAGGCCAGCTAGAGGTTGCTGCAGGTGGGTTGAGTGACCAGAGTGTGTGACGACTGTGGTGGACCAAGATGATACAGCCAAGCAACAACGGCGCAATATACCAGGCGTGAGCATGTGGGGTAAACCCCGACGCCAGTTGACTTACCATCTCGTCCATTTCATCAACCGTTATTTTTACACCTTAGTCTTCTTATACATAAAATTTGCTTCCCTGCTCTCGTATCTGATAAGATATATTAAATGTGAGTGTTTCATATTGCTTTACAAATGTTTGAGGAATGAGTTTTACCTCAGAAAATGTTTTATAAATGTGTTCGGCATTTAGAGTCCGGGAGGAGGAGTGGGGGATCACCAAGAATGAAGGGACAGACACATACACGTCGTATTCCTGTGTGATAAGTCATCTGCTATTTAAAAGAATTCGAATATATTTTACTATTGCTTGATAGCATTTGAGAGCATAAAGCCTCTGTATAGTTGTAAAGCACTAACCAAGCTGAGGACGCGGGGTGAGTGAAATATAATCATAGCCTAATAATCTAAGTATACTGTGTTTAGGTTTTCCCATCAGGCAACAAGTTACATGCAACAAAGCAACAGTCGCTCATCGTAGCTCTAATGTTTACATTCAATGACTTTTTTTAATTTAACAAATAATATTATGTTTATGTAGATTAGGATTCGTTGAATAAATTGGACAGTTAGCTTAATAAAAGATTGGGTGATAAGGTTAGTCGTTAGAATGTTCAATATTGTTCAAAACCTTAATCATGACTTTCACTTATGAGATGGCAACTTGTATTCTGGAAGTGCACTTACTGCGGCGGTGCAAGGACACTCGGCAGCGACGCGGTGCAACAATACATACAGGACCTGACAACTTCTGATCACTTTTCACCCAATCTCCCTCACTAGTTGTCTCTGTAAATGTCTTGAAAGGATGCAGGCGATGAGTCACAATAACGTGGCTAAAGTATGTTGACCAGACCACACACTAGAAGGTGAAGGGACGACGACATTTCGGTCCATCCTGGACCATTCTCAAGTCGATTGTGTCATTCTCACAATCGACTTGAGAATGATCCAGGACGGACCGAAACGTCGTCGTCCCTTCACCTTCTAGTGTGTGGTCTGGTCAACATCTTGAAAGGATGGTTCTCAACCATCTCCTTTACAGAATTAGTAACATGTTGTCTCCCCAGATATATGGCTTTACGGATATATGGATATATGGCTCCAAATATAGTGTTAATATTCCTGTCAACCTTTGGAGATGAATGAGATGAGGTGAGGCGTTGCCCGGGCAGCACGGTGAGGTGTTGCCCGAGCAATATAAGCGGCAAGAATAGCAAACATTAACTAGTCTACTTTCAAGTGTGGTCTAGAGCAGACACTTGCGAGATACTGTACCGACGCTCAGTGCGCTCAACTCACACCAAAGTATCACCTGTGTACTTCTGTATATTCGACCAAATATATATATAGTATCTTAGTGTCTGTGTTTATTTGTCACCAAATAGAACGGTTACATTGGTGACCCCGGAGAGTTTCGACGATACCCAGCCACGATGGACTACAACATGGACTCTCACTGGACCTCCACTGCTGCTGCTTGCTGTGGACCGCAGGTACCTGTCATGGAACGTTGCCAACACCCTTGCCATAGCTATGATTTTCATCGCGATCGTCTCTGCATTTTCATCTACTACGGCTTGCTGCTCCACGATCACTACTCACTCATCTGGCAGCTTCATCAGTAACTACATAATGTGTGATCTACAGCCTGTCCTGCCGACTCTCCGTCGCTGCCAGGGCACTGCTTGTTCTACAGGGGCGCCCACGAAAGCTGCTCTTTCGTCAGATTCATCTACACGTTCACTGCATTCTGATACTCTGCCGACTCAAGCACTTTGCGCAGTACAGGACTTACAGCTTGCGTTTCCGACTCTTCGTCGCCTCCAGGACAATTCAGCTCTAGCAGTGATTACCTCGTTGTCCTAACTACGTGCCTACATTACCTCCTAATGTCCTGGTGCCCGAGCCCATCCGCCCCGGATCTAAATGCTCCACCAGCGACCCAAGGACGCAACAATTATGCACATTCTTCTCTCCTGCTACACCGAGCTTGTCCACACACTGCCTACATCTTTTGGTACCAGACTACAATTTCCACAATCAACAATGTAGTACTCGGCGTGTACAGTCCTAATCAACCCAAGACGCTACAGCTTCGACACAGAGCAGACAGCAGACTACGACCGCATCGAGCCGCCACGCTCTCGCTCCCCGAGTTTAGACACTCACAAATCTCAATCGAGCCGCCACGCTCTCCCACATAGAGCTCCACGACTCCGGCCTCACTCAGCTCTCTGCTCTGCTCCAGGCTTCGTCTCAACGTCTGCGACACTGCTAAATCCAGAGACACATCCGCCGACTACGCAGTTCACTTTTCGACCCCAATTACCAGCCGCACCACAACCTGATCCTACGACGACGGACGATCCTGTACGACCTCCCACCCTACGACCCCAGTTAGATGACATCAGCGAAGAGGAGGAAGTTAACTTTGATGGTTATGTAACGCGAGCAGGGCGTACAATTCACCGACCAGCTAAGTTCCTTGATCAAGTATTTTTCCTTTCATCCCCTGGGAGGGGGAGTTCTGTAGCGAGTAGATTATCCCAATAATATTCTCGCTCCAAATATAGTGTTAATATTCCTGTCAACCTTTGGAGATGAATGAGATGAGGTGAGGCGTTGCCCGGGCAGCACGGTGAGGTGTTGCCCGAGCAATATAAGCGGCAAGAATAGCAAACATTAACTAGTCTACTTTCAAGTGTGGTCTAGAGCAGACACTTGCGAGATACTGTACCGACGCTCAGTGCGCTCAACTCACACCAAAGTATCACCTGTGTACTTCTGTATATTCGACCAAATATATATATAGTATCTTAGTGTCTGTGTTTATTTGTCACCATACTTTACGTAACAATAGAACCGTTACAGCTTCAACGGTGGATAAGAGGTTATTTATCCAACAGGAAGTCTGTTGGATACTGTTCAAGGGCATAGGAGTGTAACGAGAGATTTTGAACCTGGCACTCCACAGGGAGGTGTCTGTTCAATGTGTTAATCAATGCACTTTTAAGCTCAGTAACTAGGAGACCCAGCGAACACATCATTAGCTATGCGGATGATATACTGATCCACACCAATGGGGTACACCAACACCCAAAATGTTCTGAACGCTGTATTGCACACATGTCAGGAACTAGGCTTAGTCATCTCAGTAGAGAAAACAAAGATCGTGAACCGACGTCCACCCAGACGAGGTGGGGCCGTTCGCAAGATGCAGCTGCATGATGGCTCTCTGCTCGACTATGTAACCAGATACAAATACCTTGGTCTTGAAGTTCCACTGTACCACAATGTTGTAGCCAGACTGGGTCATCAATGTAGAGAGAGGCTCCATGCTCTCAAGGCTGTGGCAGGCTACCATCCAAGCTATGGTGCAAAGGTGAGAATTGTCAAAATGATGTATCTCTCATATATTAGGTCTCTGATTATGCTGCACCCATGCTTGCCCTAGTGCCTGAGAGAATGCTTGGAGGGTTCGAAAAGATGCAAAACGAAGCCATGAGGATTATCCTCGGGTGCCCCCGTACAACTAAATTACTAAACATGAGGAAGGAACTGAATATTTCATGTGTAAGTGATCGTACCACTGAAATTAATGCTTTAATTGGTATCAAGATGCTTAGGCTAACCCACCCTAACCCCTGCATTGAAGCCCTCCAAGCCTTCTTTCTTGAAGGTCAGCATCCCTCCAAATGGATTGCCGTAACTGCCACTGTGCTCAGAATGTATAACTTTCATCACCTCTACCAAGAGAGACACCAACGACATTTTCCTGCCCCATGGGAGATCACTCCTTTCCAAATTACTGTCCCCCCCTTTCCCACCCAAGAAGCTGATTAAAGAACAAGCCTTGCTTCGACAAGAAGCAAAATACAATGCCTTAAGCCAAATTGATGCTGTAGTCAGAGAGCGCTTCCTTTCCCAGATTATTTACACTGATGGATCCTTGCATCAGTCCTATGGTGCAGCTGGAAGTGCAGTTGTTGTGACAGGGAGAGATGGTTCCTTCTCCCATGAGTGTGGAGCGCGTATCAGTAACTGGGTCTCCACTCTTCAAACAGAATTGGTTGCCATAATCATTGCACTCGAACGTGTAAATAAATCCAGAGTTGACACGCTAATTGTAAGTGACTCCTAATTGTCATCCTTGACTGCTCTCAGCTCTCATAACTGTGACGTGCTTATCTCTGAAGCTAGACACAGATATAATGAAATAATCAATGATGGGGTCAAAGTTTGTCTCCTGTGGATTCCTTCCCATATTGGTCTCCGAATGCATGATAGAACTGATGAGTTGGCCAAGACTTTTGCTCGTAAAGAAGGAATTGATTACCAACTTGGACTGCCTTTGAGCAGCCTGAGGGCAGCAATATTCCGAGAACATCAACTAAATTTCGGAGACTTGAGGCAAAGTGAAATTCACACCAGTTCCTCTATCTGTCATCATTCTATTATGCAGGAAGTACCGCACGTCTATGGGTCATCCAATAAGGTTAGCAGACTTCTAGATGTTACCACTGCTCTACAAATTAAGGGACCCAGAATGTGGAATGACCTTCCCTATCATGTCAATGACTGTACCTCTCTCAACCAGTTTAAGAGAAAAACTAAGTACTACCTAATTAACTCTATGTAACCTACCTTATCCCCTAAATGTCAACCCATGTCTTACTATTTTCAAACAATGCTGTTTGTTGACCAACTTGTATAACTACTGATTTCTGCCATGTCCCCTCCCCCCCCAACCTTTTTCAGTTTTCTTCACAATTTATACTTTAATCTCAATTACTATTAAGCTTTATTCTAAGTGGGTTTTTCTTCCCTCACCTCACCTTGCCCGAAACGCTGTGCGTACTAGTGGCTTTAGGTATTGTATGTACTACGTAGCTCTATCTAGAAATCCAACATTATGTTTGTAACTCATCTACTATGTATGTACTTTTACTTGAATAAACATTTTGATTTTTACTTTTTTGAAATGAAGGAGCGCGGTGATAGTGATGTTTACAGAGGTGCATTTTTGATTGATTTGTAGCAAGTATATTATGTCAGTAATATACTTGCTCCATATTCTCATTAGCTTATGTGCAGATAATGAGATGGGCCTCTTAATTCTACTTGGTCCACAAATTACAATTAAACCATATTTATTTATTTAAAAAAGCAAGAGTAACGCCAGTTCATAAAGGAGGTAATCCGTCAGACATAAACAACTATAGACCAATATCGAACCTACCCATACTATCAAAAATATTTGAAAAAATTATCTACAAACAGCTCTACTCCTACCTTGTAAAATTCGACATTCTTAGCCCCTGTCAGTTTGATTTCCGCTCCCAAAAGAATACCAACGATGCAATTATTAGTCTCCTTGATATAATTTACTCAGCCCTTAACAAAAATGAGTTTCCGATTGGACTCTTCATTGACCCGAGAAAGGCCTTTGATATATGTTAATCACAATTACCTCTTACGTAAACTCCATCATTATGGAATCCGAGGCCATTCACTGGACTATATCCAATCCTATCTTAGTGATAGACACCAATGTGTAACCATCAATAATATAACCTCTCCCACTCTACCAATAACCGTTGGAGTGCCACAGGGCAGCATCTTGGGACCTCTCCTATTTCTTATATACATCAATGATCTGCCTAATGTCTCTAACATTCTGATACCTATTTTTTTTTTTTTTTTTTTTTTTTTTTTTTTTTTTTTTTTTTTTTTTTTTTTTTTTTTTTTTTTTTTTTTTTTTTTTTTTTTTTTTTTTTTTTTTTTTTTTTTTTTTTTTTGAGATATATACAAGAGTTGTTACATTCTTGTACAGCCACTAGTACGCGTAGCGTTTCGGGCAAGTCCTTAATCCTATGGTCCCTGGAATACGATCCCCTGCCGCGAAGAATCGTTTTTTCATCCAAGTACACATTTTACTGTTGCGTTAAACAGAGGCTACAGTTAAGGAATTGCGCCCAGTAAATCCTCCCCGGCCAGGATACGAACCCATGACATAGCGCTCGCGGAACGCCAGGCGAGTGTCTTACCACTACACCACGGAGACTGCACAAACAAAACAAATTTTGTTTGTTGATGATACTACCCTCATCTACTCTAACCCCAACCCACATACACTAAATAATGTTGTTATTAATGAACTAAAAAAAGTCCACTTATGGATGTCAACCAACAAACTAACACTTAACATAGAAAAGACCTACTACATCTTATTTGGAAGCAAATCTACAAATGCAATTCAGCTTCAGATAGACAATGTAAACATTAGCAATAAAAATGACGGAAAGTTTCTTGGCCTATTCCTAGACAAGAGACTCAACTTCAGTACCCACATACAACACATAACTAAGAAAGTCTCTAAAACAGATGGGATACTCTCCAAAATCAGATATTATGTACCTAACTCTGCTCTCATCTCTCTATATTATGCATTAATCTATCCCTATCTTAATTATGGTATCTGTGCATGGGGTTCAACCACTGCAAACCACCTCAAGTCCATCATCACCCAGCAAAAATCTGCTATCAGAATAATAACAAATTCTGCTTTCAGACAACACTCAGCCCCCTTGTTTAACTCCCTAAACATGCTAAACATAATCTCACTCCACAAATTCTCTTGTGTCAATTACATTTACAAAACCCTGTTCTTAAGTGCAAATCCTGCTCTGAAACTCTCCCTGGACAGATGTAATAGGACCCATTATCACCACACCAGAAATAAATATCTCTTTGGTATCCCCAGAGTCAAACTTAATCTGTGTAAACACTCTATGCAAATAAAGGGACCCAGTCTTTGGAACTCACTCCCTAATGAATTGAAAAGCTGTCCAACTTTTGCGACATTCAAAAACAAAACTAAAAAGTACCTAATTTCATCTTCATAGTTTTTTACCTTTTGCTGTAAAATTACACTGTATGTATTGCTACCCAATCTCCCAATCCTTATGTACCCAATCTGAACATCTTTACCATTGTGATCATTGCTGTCTTCTTATATGTGCTATCAATCTGCTGTATGGTGTCTATTAATCTTGTTTAAATTACCAATCACGTTGTCAATGCAATCAATCAGAGCTTTAATATACCAATGTGCTTTACTATACTTACTAATCTCTCTCATCTCATTTTTTCTTGCAATGTATCTGTTATCATTTTATTAATTCTGCTAGAATTTACCTACTTAAAATTATCTGTTAGATTAAGGACCTGCCCGAAACGCTGCGCGTACTAGTGGCTTTACAAGATTGTAAATACTATGCTATGTATTCTCACAAACCCAATGTACCTTCTTGTATATAAATAAATAAATAAATAAATAAATAAATTTATTTATTTATATACAAGAAGGTACATTGGGTTTGCGAGAGCACATAGTATGGTGTTTACAATCTTGTAAAGCCACTAGTACGCGCGCAATGTTCCGGGCAGGTCCTTAATCTATTAGATAATTTTAAGTAGGTAAATTCTTGCAAAATTTATAAAATGTTTGCAGGTACATTGTAAGAAAAAAAATAGAGATATTAGTAGGTATATTAAAGCACATTGATAGCTCTGATTGATAGCATTGACAAGCTTGATTGATAATTTGACAAAGATAAATAGGCACAATAAAGCATATTGATGGCACATATAAGATGACATCAATGATCACAATGGTAAAGTTTTTTGGCTTAGGTACAAATATCTCTACCAGTACTCAAAATGTACTACGTTCAAGCAGTTAGGTCACTCATTGACTGTGTTGCTCCTGCTCTTACATCCCTCAGTGATAACTAATGGGAGAAACTGGAAATGTCTCAAAATGATGCCCTCAGAACAACGCTGGGAGCAACTATATGGACGCGTCTAGAGAATCTAAGAATGGAAACCAACTTACCAGCCTCAGAAAACTGGATCAAAACAAAGAATAGCCACCATAACAGCAAAACTTGTTGGAACCACCGACAGACTGTCAATCAAAGATAGTATACACAGATAGCTTCACAGAAACCTTCAATATAGAACAAGTGCATGGACGGATAATATGGTCAAGGTTCTAGAGAAAGTGGACTTGATATGGACCATTAAAATCAAAGGGGAAGATAGACCATATCAACACTTTCGGCAGACTCCTCCATAGGAAGAATCGAGTCTAAAGATAATCACTGAAGGATTTCCAGTTAAAAAATCAGCATGTGCCTGACTCGCAGAGGCTCAAAGAGCTTCGATCTGCACTCTTGTCCCGCACTCGAGCTCTGACTCCACCCACATGCAGAGTGCTATGCTCTACACACTCGCCCCTCATCCAAGCTCTCTATCCCCGGCCTCACTCAGCTCTCTGCCCTGCTCCGGGTTTCGTCTCAACTACTATGATATTTCACTACAATGCCAACAAACCGACTGCTGTAACCAAGACTATACTAAATAAATACCCCGCCCCCTCCCCCATCAACCAAATACGTACACGTAAACACACGTTACAGTGTTGCCTCCGGAGGCGGCTACTTTATTGTGCACCCCATACTCATCCTGTGAGCGGTAGCGCAAAAGGCGAAAGATTTATGCGTTTTGAAGGAAAACCAGAATTAGGGGGGTAGAAATAGCCTAAGCTACTCTATCCCTTTGAGATGTATTTATTGCTTATCTCAATAAACATACTTGAACTTGAACTTGGTAGCGCAAAAAAGGGATTACAGAGGGCATAAAAGATCTTTATCTGACCTCAACGGAGATTATTACACTAACAATTTCATCTATCCTTCACACCTTACAATTACAATATCAGCTAGTTACAGAGAATGTTTCATTTCTATAGCAATGTATTTACAGTTAATCATATACATTGATGGTAGGTCTTGTCGTTGATACATAATTGTGCTATGGAGATATTACAGGGCCACGGGGAAGCTGCTGTTTGTTATTTATTTATCCTCACAATACACTACTTGCTTCTTAAGCCCATATGTTGTTTATCTACTGGAAGCGAAATATGGATACAGCAGCCCATCCTCCTATCCAGTGCAAGGATTTCAGATATTTTATCCTTTTTGCAACCATCTTTGACCAGGGAGTGGGGGTGAAACCTCGATATAAGCATTTATATATACAGTGGCTGCCTGTTTTTATGAATTATTGAATTATTATTAATGTTCTTATTATTAATGTAATTATTATTCATAACACAATGAATTATTATTAATATTATTAAATCTGTGGGGATATTGAATAAATATGTTGCAGATTTTATTAGTCGTAAGTGGGATACGTGGAATTTTGTGGGATAATTTAAATAGCTGCTATAAAATTTGTGATATGGCTGTTACACCTATATACATGTCTTCATTCAATATTGTCTCAGCATATAATTTAGCCCACATTTACTAAACATTATAAGAAATTTATTTCAGGCATGAAGACCAAAAGTAAAAGCATCAGCGATGGAACTGTTCTAGGCTCGTATTCCATCAGAATTATCTGGGATAATAATAGGCTCGTGTTTACGTAGGGTTGTTTATTAAATATTTCCCGCGCAGTGGTTTTGTCGGCCTCTTATTTATTTTTCACTCTGAAAGTTTTTGGGCGGTGTAGAGGCTTACTGGTCTTTTCTTTGACCTTCCTCAGCTGGAAGGATAACAATGAGCTTGTGGGTTGACAAGTACCGGCCGAAGGAGCTGAGTAAATTAGACTACCACCTGGAGCAAGCCAACCACCTTAGGAAGCTGGTGAGTGGTGCTATTTACCTGGTTGATGGGGTTCAGGGAGTTCTTCTACTCCCCAAGCCCGGCCCGAGGCCAGGCTTGACTTGTGAGAGTTTGGTCCACCAGGCTGTTGCTTGGAGCGGCCCGCAGGCCCACATACCCACCACAGCCCGGTTGGTCCGGCACTCCTTGTTGGAATAAATCTAGTTTCCTCTTGAAGATGGCCTTCTGTGAAGTCATTTCCGTGAAGAAAATTTCACCCACTCTTTTTCTCCAATGTTCTACTACTTTTCCCTTCCGCAATATACTATCTTTCAATCCTGTCCTAACATGCTGTCCTACATACCTTTATTATACTAGTCACCTCTTACCTATCTCACTCATTACCCTCTATATAATAGTAAAGTAAATTTTATTCAGGAAAGAACATACATAGTTGTTTTACAAACATAATTATAGATTATAATTATGTTTATAATCTATAAGTCTCATAAGTTTATAATCTATAAGTTTATAAATCTATAAGTTTATAATCTATAAGCAGTCTCCGTGGTGTAGTGGTAAGACACTCGCCTGGCGTTCCGCGAGCGCTATGTCATGGGTTCGTATCCTGGCCGGGGAGGATTTACTGGGCGCAATTCCTTAACTGTAGCCTCTGTTTAACGCAACAGTAAAATGTGTACTTGGATGAAAAAACGATTCTTCGCGGCAGGGGATCGTATTCCAGGGACCATAGGATTAAGGACTTGCCCGAAACGCTACGCGTACTAGTGGCTGTACAAGAATGTAACAACTCTTGTATATATCTCAAAAAAAAAAGATAGAGCTAGTACATACAATACCTAAAGCCACTAATACGCATAGCGTTTCGGGCAAGGTGAGGTGGGGAAAAAAACACTTTAACTAAAACTAATAGTAATTGAGCTTTAAGTATGAATTGCATTAAAAAAAATTAATAAAATAAGATAAAAAAAAAAAGGGTGGGGGGGGGAACATGGTAGAAAATAGCCAATATACAAGTTGGTCAACAAACAGCATTGTTTAAAAATAGTAAGACATGGGTTGACATTTAGGAGTAAGGTAGTTTACATGGTAGAGTTAATTAGGTAGTCCTTAGTTTTTATCTTAAACTGGTTGAGAGAGGTACAGCCTTTAACATGACTGGGAAGGTCATTCCACATTCTGGGTCCCTTGATTTGTAGAGCATTTCTAGTTTGATTAAGTTGTACTCTTGGAATATCAAACAGGTATTTGTTTCTGGTGTGGTGCTCATGGGTTCTGTTACAACCTTCTAGGAAGCTTTTAAGGTCAGGATTGACATTACAATTCAGAGTTTTAAATATATAAAGTACACAAGAGAGGATGCGCAGTGACTTAATATCTAACATATTCAGAGATCTGAGTAGGGGTGCCGAGTGCTGTCTGGGGCCAGAGTTAGATATTGTTCTAATAGCAGCTTTGTGTTGGGTAATTAGAGGACGTAATTGATTTTGGGTAGTAGAACCCCAAGCACAAATACCATACCTTGAGGTTACCTTGAGGTGCTTCCGGGGCTTAGCGTCCCCGCGGCCCGGTCATCGACCAGGCCTCCTGGTTGCCGGACTGATCAACCAGGCTGTTGGACGCGGCTGCTCGCAGCCTGACGTATGAGTCACAGCCGGGTTGATCAGGTATCCTTTGGAGGTGCTTATCCAGTTCTCTCTTGAACACTATGAGGGGTCGGCCAATTATGCCCCTTATGTGTAGTGGAAGCATGTTGAACAGTCTCGGACCTCTGATGTTGATTAGAGTTCTCTCTCAGAGTACCAGTTGCACCTCTGTTTTTCAACAGGGGTATTCTGCACATCCTGCCATGTCTTCTGGTCTCATGTGATGTTATTTCTGTGTGCAAGTTGAGATAAGGATAGATGAGAGAGTAATAGAGCGTCACCAAGATTAATGATAATCTTTATTCAGGAGAATGTGCATACAAAGAACATAAGAGTAATGTACAATTGTAGGGACAGGAATACACATACTAATGAAGCCACTAATACGCAAAGCATTTCGGGCAAAATATAAATAAACTTAAAAATTTTAACTAAAAGTGTGAGGAGATAGAACACCTGATACTAAAGGAGAAGTAAGCTAACAAAACGAGGACGTTCATGGATAATAACAAATGAATGCAAAAACAGGTGATACTTAAGGATGACAGGCAGAGACTTTTACATTATGGAGACTGTACATGTAGCAATAGTCCAGTAGTTTATTTACATTAATAATATAATGAAAATACAAGGTGTAGTTTAGAAAAGCAACTAGTCTCTTTCTCATAACATTTTCTTTAAACATAACAGAACACATAATAAAATAGCAATTTAAGGTTGATGGTTAATTTAAGGTTATGTTAATTTTAACTTAACAGAACACATAATAAAATAGTAATTTAAGGTTAATGAGGCCAACACCAAAAATAAACAAGGAACATAAAGGACATGAGTATACACTTTAACAAAGAAATACAAGAAATTAGATGACAATGAATGTAGAAAAGTACATAATACTTAGTAAATAAAAATGTAAGGTAAAAGTAACACAAAAATAACTTATTACAAGAGAAAATGTGAGTGAAACTAGTTACATGGTTTTGATTATAAGATAATAACACCATATTAAGTAAATATTTCCTAGTCTCTTTTAAACTGGTTGGGAGACGTACAGCTTTTAATTACATTTGGGAGGTTATTCCACCATTTGAGACCCTTGATTTGGATTGCATTTCTGCTTTGGTTGAGTCTCACTAGGAATATCAATGAAATATTTGTTTCTCATGTAGTGATGTTTACTTCTAGGAAATGCTTAAGGTCAGGATTATTAGCATTGCAATTCAGAGTTTTATAGATATAGAAAACACATGAGAGTATGAGCAGAGACCTGTTGTTTAACATGTTCAAGGACCTTCTTGTACTTGTCCATGTGTACTTCACCTTCCATTATCTCTTTTTTATGTAATACTGCCTCCAAATATTTCAAACTCATTACTTCTTCCAGTGTCTCATCCTAAATTTATCCTTCAATTCAAAAAAATTACTGTACAATGTCTTGTATTAATGTATTAAGCACCAGAACTGTAGCTTATGTGTAGACAATTTTGATAGTTATCCTCTCACAGCCTGGCCTAGTGCCAGCCTTCTTTGGTGATTTTCTGGTAAATGAAGCTGTTTGTATTTGTGACTCGCAAGATGACATAATCTCAACCAACTGTGGTTCACTCAGGTTATTAAATTCCTAAAAAAAAGTTGCAAGTGTTTATTCAGTTCACTCTTGAGAACAGTTAGAAGTTAGAAGATTCAGTATTAGTTTTATTTAGAGGGAGGGTGTTATGCAGCTTTGAACCTTTAAAGTTTATACAACTCTTGTATTGTACGTGTTACATTCCTAGTTTATAATGGAGTTATTTTGCACATTATGCCTTGCTACCTAATCTTGTTAGAAATTATTTTGCAATTAGATTTGGAAACAGTCTCTAATATTTTCCAAATTTTCATGTATCTCTGCATGCATGCATTCCAGGATGTACAGAAGAATTTTAAGTAGTTATTGTAATTTAGATGTTTTATTGAGTGTATTTATGGAAAAAATTGCTCTCTGTGTATTCCCTCGGTCAGCATTTTCTCCATCTTAAATGAAGCAGTTAATGTGCAGCAACATTCCACCATACAGTATTAGTGGCCTTTTAAAACTTTAGGAGTTTTAAGCAAGAGGTGTCAAAAAAAGTTACCACAGGGATAACTGGCTTGTGGCGGCCAAGCGTTCAAAAAAGTACCATCATTGGTTTGGTGTTTCTTGTTTGAAAGGTTCTTGTTATTCATTCAATAATTTTTCTTGCAGTTATGACAGTTATTATATTGTGTTTTTAACACTATAGCACTCTTCGAATGTGACTTGCGTCCGATTTTTTTCACTTGAGTCCGAGCATTGGACAGGTCTTGTGTCTGATAAAAAAATATTTGTATAAAATTCATTTATTATCCGATCGACTTCAGGATAGTTTCAAAATGAGCGCCTTTAGAGTGCGCACAATTTGATAGCAAAATGAAAGATGTAACACGAAACTTGATGTCAGAACACTTGAAAGATTATAAATACATTTTTAGTCAAAATTTTAAAATATTTGTTAATATTCTATTTATTGTGCTATTATTATGGGACTAGTTTTAAAATGCATGCCTTTAGATTGTGAACAACTTGATACCAAAATGAAAGATATAACACAAAAATTTATGTCAGAACACTGGAAAGATATGAATAATTTTGTGATGATTAGCGTCCAAAATTAAAATATTTGTTAAAATACCAGTTATTGCTCTATTATTATGGGGAATAGTGTTAAAATACCCGCCTTTATATTGCGAACAATTTGATATCAAAATGAAAGACGTAACACAAAAATTGATGTTATCAAACTGAACGAGTATATACATTAGGCTGAGGTGTGCAAATTGGTGTTCGTTCACGGGTAATTTTAGACTTTGCTGCGGGGAGTCACGTTGTGCTTTTGGACATTATATGCATATATACACCTACAGGGAATTTAAATGCGAACACAATGATACCAAAACGAAAGACGTAGCACGAGAATTAAGGTGAGAAAACTGAAACACGTATACACATTTTACGGATTTTGTGCGCTCACGGGTAACTTTTGCCGATTTTAGGCTTTGCTGCGGGGAGTCACGCCGGGCTTTTGGACATTATATGCATATACACCTGTAGGGAATTCTATTGCAAACACAATGATACCAAAATGAACTACGTAGCACGAGAATTTAGGTGAGAAAACTGAAACGAGTATACACATTTCGGTGTCGCCGCGTGCTCGCCCGTACAATCGCCTGTACGCCAGGGGCGTGGCCTCTAAGTTGGCAGCGCGTATGCCCTAGGCGCGAAAGTGTTAAAATAACGTTTTGAGTGAAAATGGTTGAGTAGGAATAGGAGAGAGCTTGGACCCCAGACCGGGCTCGGAGAGTAGAACTCCCGAAACCCTCTGCAGGTATCTCCAGGTCAAAACTGGCCTTGCATGGGTCAGTAGGCCTACTACAGTGCCATTGCTAAAGAATCTAACTTCACAGGCAGTTGAAGTTAAAAATTTAGTAGGAATATTGTGAATACAGTACTGTATTGCTAATGTTTATACTGATATAACTACTATACTAATTATAATAATATAATACAATGTATTATGTATATACTATTCTTGTGTAGTTGTTA
Source organism: Procambarus clarkii (assembly GCF_040958095.1). Lineage (NCBI taxonomy): Eukaryota > Metazoa > Arthropoda > Malacostraca > Decapoda > Cambaridae > Procambarus > Procambarus clarkii. Next base: position 32,978,803 of record NC_091151.1, read on the forward strand.
TTGAAATATGCATATATAATTGTGTTTCCAGGTTGAATGTGGTGATTTTCCCCACCTGCTCATTTATGGGCCTTCGGGAGCTGGAAAGAAAACGCGTATTATGTGCCTGCTTCGGGAACTATATGGACCCGGTGTGGAAAGACTTAGAATTGAACATCAAAATTTTGAAGTGAGTTTTCTCTTTCACCAGTTGTTTATTAAACTTGACACACTTGTATTGAATTTCCCTGCTGGTCTGCTAGAGTTGTGGACTACCACTGGTATAACATAAGCCTCTGTGGTCTGCTGGAGGTATGTGTGATGAACAGTAAGCCTCTGTGGTCTGCTGGAGATATGTGTGATGAACAGTAAGCCTCAGTGGTCTGCTGGAAGTGTGTGTGATGAACAGTAAGCCTCTGTGGTCTGCTGGAGATATGTGTGATGAACAGTAAGCCTCAGTGGTCTGCTGGAAGTGTGTGTGATGAACAGTAAGCTCTGTGGTCTGCTGGAAGTGTGTGTGATGAACAGTAAGCCTCTGTGGTCTGCTGAAAGTGTGTGATGAACAGTAAGCCTCTGTGGTCTGCTGAAAGTGTGTGATGAACAGTAAGCCTCTGTGGTTTACTGAAGCTGTGTGTGGATTAACACTTGGGAAGCACAAAATATGTACAGGTATATCATACTTACCATTGTTATTATGACAGGCCTTGAATGAATTTGAGCCCACTTTTTAAGTGTTTTTCCCATGGTCCAGGGAGCACAGGGGCGACCTTACCTCAATACATCATTGAAGACTGTCCATGCTGTGACATCAAAACACATCAAACTATTCAACACCCCATTCTGAATTATCATTGGGACCTCCAGTAAGATAGCTATTAATGGTTCTGGAACAACATAACTAGCAACTAACCCCTATACCAGCCACAACCAGGTGACAACACTAGTTAGTGCAACCAGGTTGGGGGTAGGTGGCCACGCCTACACTTTGTACCTGGTGCTCACCAAGCAAAGCATGCTGTTCTGCAGAGAGAGAGTTGGCTAATTTAACTGGTTATTCTTTGAGAATTGATCTCTGCTCAGGGGAGTTCTGTGCTGTTTGTATCACGAAGTTGTGCCCACTTGTTTTGTATTTCACTAAACTTTCTCATACACTGGCTTCATGTCAAGGTTTTCTTCCCTGGTGCTGATTGTTGAAGACTAACTGCCACCTGGTATGTTTCCTGTGAGGTAGTTCAATAACCTTCAGTGTTACTGAACTACCCTATTGTTGGGTAGTCTTTGGAACAGTGTTACCCAAGCCAAGTCCTTGATGCTGGGTTTGTGTATTAACACAACATATTTCCAGTTTGTGCACATAGCCTTGTTTGGGGTGACTCAGTGCAAACTACAATACAGGTAATTTGATATTTCTTTTGAAAAGAATGACTTCTTTTCTTTCTTTTTGATTTGTTCATGTTTTCCTTTGCCCTTCACCATCATCTAAGCTGAGGTGTTTGGTAAGCAAATGCTGAGTAAGTTTCTCTTGTAGCTGTACTTCTATTTTATAGTGTTGACAGGGTTCCCTTTAGTTAATTTTTGAGTCGTCAGGCAGCTACAATGAGATACTATACACATTGCATGGACTCCTGGTGGAACCTTGATGACGAATGGACATCTGGACATCTGCTTTTCCCTGGGGGGCTGCCAGATCATGTGATGCAATTTTATCCGTTGGGTCTCAATATTGCTGTCACACATTCCTATTCGGTGATTCAGATTGTTACGATGCCTGGATCACTTATCTCCTGTGATCAAGGGAAAGTTGATGGATTTTTATAAGATTTCTTGCTGGTTCTTCGGGTGGGGAGACGGTGTCTAGTGCTAGCTTGGTCGAGAGGTGCCGGGAGTTGGTTGGTCTTGGTGAGCATGTGGTGTGCTTTCAGGGCATAGTGGGGTGGCTGGCCCCGGCTTTGCTGGAGGGCATTGAAAGACTGCATTTTGCCCATTTGGGTATGAGTTTAGGAGCAGCTGTTTTTTGCCTTCACTACCCAGTGTTCTCTGTGTGGGTTAGGGGCCAGTGCTTGCCTTCCTGATGGACTACTAGGGCTCCCCAAACATTTGCCTATCGGTATGTTTATGTGCTGTGCTAAGGTTAAAAGGATTATGGCCACATTATTCACTGCTCATAGCTCCTTAAGGCTCTTGTACCGGTGGTGCTGATCTCGACTGGTGGTGTGCATAAGGTGCTCGACTGGTGGTGCACATATCACCTTAAGGTGTTTCTAGGTATAGGGAATGATTCAAAACTCATGTGAGTGCATGCAGCTCATGTCCTGTGCCCCAGGGCTCCAGTATATAGACACCATCCTAAAAAGAATTTGTCAGCATCTGTACTGGCTGTGAGAGCCTCAGTACTGAGAGAGCGACTAAGGCTGGAGCATGCAGCTACAGCTCACAGAACCGCTGTGCAACTAGGGCCACAGCACCACTTAGTAATGAATAAAATAGGTAACTGCAGTTATTTTGCATTGATAGTGTCATAGATGATCCTGACTGTGATAAAGACTATGTACAACATTCAGATATCGGTGAATACAATATTAGTTATGATATTCATAGCATGAGGTAAAGACACAGCCCCCAGCCATTGTTTCCTGCATCTACACATCATGAAACAATTTCATGTTCCTTCACAATATAACCTTGTGGAAATGGATTCATATTTGGGATTTTGTGACAAGAGTATGATAATAACAGCAGTTCTGTGGCTAGTCATAGGAAAATGTGTAGAATATTGGAAGCATTTTTTTTGCATTAGTGATTGCTGGTGTTAGTCTGCTCATATCATATGGCTCCATGCTGTGTTTTGATTTCATCACCACACCCACCACACCTGCTTATTAGTTTATTATTGTGCATAATCATGTTGATGGTAATATATAACTTGTATAAATACAGTAATGCAATAAAAAAAAAACTGTTTGATCTGAGAATATAATACTGTATACGTGTCACTACATATAAGAGCACCATATTTTTGAGCATAGCGATATTTCACACATTTAACTAGATAAAATCCAAAAATTAAACACTTTTGAATAATATTACTGCAAAAAAACTAGATAAAAACATTCACAGACATGGAAATAATTATGTAAATTGACGTTTCATTACATTCAATGCTGGTTTTTTCCATCAGAGTCCCTCCAAAAAGAAGTTGGAAATTGTAACTATTGCCAGCAACTACCACTTAGAAGTAAATCCCAGCGATGTTGGCTTCTATGACCGAGTTGTGATTCAGGAACTCATTAAAACTGTAGCATCTGCACAGCAGCTGGACACCAGTGGCCAACGAGAATTTAAAGGTACACTTTCCCACAAAGCAAAGTACTCCCAGCCAAACATTTTACTACTGGATTTGAATATAAGGTCCTTAAATCTCCTTCGTGTCATTCCCAACCTCTTCTGTACAGTATTTGCTTAGCTATTATTTGCACTTATTTTTTTAGATTTTTGTAGATAGAGCAGTCACCCATCCTTGTGTAAACTGGAGGAACACTGATGTTTCCACCATTCCTCACCCATTCCCCCAGTGTTGTCTAGAGGAACACTGATGTTTCCACCATTCCTCACCCATTCCCCCAGTGTTATTGTCTAGAGGAACACTGATGTTTCCACCATTCCTCACCCATTCCCTTTGCTCACCTATTTCTTCCTGTTGACCTCCCAACAGGGCCTGTGTATAACTGTGTCGCACTTATTCCTATTATCGTGGGAAGACACTCTGAGCTCTCTCTCCTGCCAGCCTCCAAATAGCCCAACTGTTTGCAGTGTGTCATTGAGATAGTTATTAAGTACATATAATTATTCTAGGTTTAAATATCACCTCTATTCATATAATTGTTCTAGTTTAAATATGACCTCTATTCATTATTCAGTATTACTTGAGGTTGTGTTGTAATGCATAATAATTATAATTTACTGTAATTATAGTGTGTATTGAAATTACTGGACAGTACTGTATTTCAAGACATTACTGAATATTTTTTTCAGGTAAACTCTTTAATAAAAATATAGTGTAAATCATATTTCTGATATAAATTACTGTACCAGTATTTATATACAGTAAGCGAATTGTAGATTGTCTACGTTGCTGTCATGAATATTTCACAGTTTGATTCATTTTTCCAAAGTGAATGGCAAGATTGTCACATGTATCACGATTGGGCTTAAACAGAGGCAAGAAATGCCCATTTCGTACTTGACTTATGTTGAACTGTTTTTATGGTATTTATTATTGGGAATTGGAAGTGTGGATAGATAATTTTTGGACAACTATGCTTTAACTGTACAGTATATGAATTGAGTAATTGACAAATGATTTGAGTACTACAGGTTACTTTAGCAGACTCGTTTGTTCTGGTTTTCTTGTGTTGCACACAATAAATTAAGATCTCTCCTCTAGTGGTGGTCTTGACGGAAGTTGATAAGCTGACCAAAGATGCCCAGCATGCCCTTCGTCGAACAATGGAGAAATATATGACTACTTGCCGTTTGATTCTCTGTGCCAATTCTACATCCAAGGTGATTCCAGCCATCCGCAGTCGGTGCTTAGGCGTGAGAGTTGCTGCGCCATCCTCCGAGACTGTGGCCCAAGTGCTTCAGGTTAGATATTATTATGTTTATAGTTGTAGTGTACAAAAAAATGAAGAGAGCAAATAAGGCTAAATTAAAGTGTGTTGATGATGGAGTATTGGAATGGTACAGGCAGAGGTGGACGGGAGGGGGAAGAAGGGATGTGGCAAGATGGCCATTCATGCAGAAGGCAGTGAATTTCCTTAAGTCATCCTGGTATTAAGCAGATAACAGTAAGCAGGGAGAGAAAGCAGGTTAACACATCTGGTGCTGACAAATATCCCGAGACATTTCATGAGATCGTTCAAGACCGGAATTTCAGTGTCATTACTCCATTTTCCACATTAATAGGGCAGAGGGTTAAAGCCTAGAGGAATGAGAACAATATGGGTAGGAAAAGAAGATTAAAGATACTAAAAAGATGTCTTTCATATACATAACTACAAACTTTATAACCACTGCACCTCCAAGTGGGGCCAGGTTCTGGCACTGGTTCCCGGTAGGACTATAGAATTATGCAGCTGCTGTGAGCTAGTCGATGATACATTATCACTGTTAGTAGCTTCAGGGAGCCACCAGGGTCCATCCAGAAATTGATGTTTCATTACATTCAATGATGTTTTTCTGGGGGGTGGGGGGAGCCCCATCGGCTCCCCGGAGCTAACTGGGCTGATATGAATGTATTAGACCCTGGCATCAATTAATGCGCATAGAGTTCTAGGCCTACCGGGAACCACAAGCCAGAACCTGGCTCCCCCTCAGAGAAGCACGAGGAGCAATGGCCTATAGAAACACCCGTGTGGTTGGCAGCATTATATGTCTGCCATCAACTGGGTCAGGCACCCAGAAAGGTAATCGCCTCAAAACAAACCCCTATTCTGGTTAAAATATTGCTACTGAAAGCCAAACTATTGGGCAGAACTTCCCAAATAAAAACGAGCAAACGAACATGATGTCACCGAGGTAGGAAGAGGAAAGGGGAGCCCCAGACCCCTGTGCCGACTATCCATACCCCAGTCACCCACCACCCACTCATCAGTCACCCACCACACATACACCCACCAAGCCCACACCTGACACCCTCCACACATACAACCACACCATGAACCGTGAAGCCCTTTCACGGTTCGTCTCATTGATGGGGCTATGAGGGAGGGGGGAGGCTCATGCCATTTGCTCTCGCCTGGTCCCACAATTTGTGAGCCTTTTGGGTCATTTCATGCGGCCTGCGATGGCATTGGGTGGCCCCTCTTCCTTCAGGAGGTTCTGGGGTTGGCGGGGCAGGCCTCTTCTCCTGCGCTTTGTCGGGTCGTCTCGGAGTGGGATTGCTTGGGCATGGTTGAAACGACCTTGTCCCTCCGGTGGGTTTCCTGCCTGTTTCCGGTTCCAAAATGCGACTGCGGATCTCAGGTTCATTCTAGACTTGTCCTGTCTGAACCCGTGGATTTATTGTCCCCTACTTTTGGATGATTACTCTGTCCCAGGTCCACTTCCTTTTGGAGCTGGGTGCTTGGAAAGAACCAATACGTGTCCCTGGACCTCAGGGACACGTATTGGCTCGTCCCGATTCATCCAGCGTTGGGGTTCTCGCTTTCTTTTTCTTTCTTTCAGCTTGAATATGGCTCTTCGCGTTTTCACATGCCTTACCCAGGTTGTAGTGGTCTGTCTGCTTCTTTAGGAGTTCAAGTTCTGGCCTACCTTGACGACAGGCGGGTGTGGGCTCCCAGTTGATCTGCGTGTCTGCTCAACTGGGCAGACAATTGCGAGGGATTTGGTTCTTTCCCAGGTCACCGGGTTCGGGTTCCTGGTGGACTGGCAGAAGTCCTACCTGGTTCCCTCTCAGGTTGGGACTTGTGTGGGACACTCATTCTGCTTCCTTGTCTCTCCCACGGAAGGCTCTGCTTTATCTGCAGTCCCTCCTTCACCTGTTCTGGGTGGCTCCTGGGTCAGGCGGAGGTTGCTCGAGGGTTTGTGCAGTAGCCTGATCTTTGCCATGATGGTCTACCTGATCTTCACACACACGGGTTTGGCTTCATCAGCTGGTCTTGGTCATTCGGGGATGTCCCTTCTGCCTCTCTCACGATCGCTGGGTTCAGCTTCCGGGGGCCTTGCATCAGTTGCTGCGTTGCTGGCTTCCTCTTCGGGTTTTTTCGGGGTTCAGTGCCTTGGCGCCTATTCTCGCCCCTCGCCCAATGTGTTCACGGACTCGTGGCTGGGGCTATGTGACCAGTGCTCACCAGGCCGGCCAGGGGCGGTGGGGTCTGTCCTTCCGTTGGGTCCACAGCGAGGTGTGGGAGTTTGCGGCGTTGTGGATGGTGCTTCGAAGGGTTCGGGTCGCTCGCGGATCGACAATCCAGCTCCATTCGGACTGCTCCGAATGGTGACTCGTCTGCCGAGTTCTTAAGGTCGATGCCTTGCGGTTGGACTGGTTGAGGCGGGGTTACCTGTACCTCTTCATCCTGGTTCAGCTATTGCTCCAGATCCTAGCTCGCTTTGAGACTTACCAAGGGAGAGTAGTCCTCTTGGCTCCTTGGTGGCCTGCCCAGCCTTGGTTTCAGGCGCTGCTTGCTCGGTGTCCGAGCCCGAGGGTCTAACCGCAGCTCCACCTCTTTCAGCAGATTGGACCTGTCCGTTACGTAACTGGTTCGATCTTCTCCACGAGTCTTCGCGTCTGGTCTTTTGACGCGGGTCTATCACCAATTGTTTGGTGATCAGGTGGTTTCATTAACCACCGTGCTGCGCCGAGTTTATTGTGAAATTTCCCCCGTGTGCATGAAATAAAGTGTTCCCAAAAAATTCATTTTTCTTCGTAAAATGATAAATGTCCTTCCCTGAACATGTTTATGTAAAAATAAATACCAAATTCCACTTACTTTGGCTGTGGGGACGTGGACAAGGTGCGCTGTGATGTCATCAGGGCCTGGTCGCCCGTGCATGAATCACCCAGACACGGTCGTGTGCGCCATTCAAGTACCGAGTGTTGCCACAAATATATTTTCAATTATTTTGTTCTATGTATTTCCAATGCGGTTTTATTTGTCTTTTTTATCATATATGATGCATATTTGTTTCCTTTACAATATGTATACAGTAGAACGTTCATAATGTTCCATGGAACTGTGATACATGTGTCAGTAATGTGTCCTACAATAAATGTTTATTGTCGCATATTACTTGTTAAAAATTCACTAAAATTACAATATATAGTTTCACACACTATTTACACAGTAACACACTATATTACACACTCAGTACTTCGGAAGTGAGTAATAATCAACGAAGCAGTCCATGGTGCACAGCGCAACTTCCCTTTCGTTGCACCGGGTACAGATAAATTTTTGCTTCCTGTTTCTTCATTCTGTGTGCTTGCAAATAACGCACTCATGTACACCCTTGGCTTTAGTATTGTAGGTTGTATGTAGCCAAGCTTGTAAAGCATAAGGTAGTATTGAAAAGATTATAGGAAAAGATCAATTTGTAAGGTAGTCTTGAAAAGATCGCTTTGTATGGTCCCACACAGGAAGAGATTCAGCTTGCCTCAAAGAGTGTCCATCAGTCAGAAAGAGATTCAGCTAGCCTCAAAGAGTGTCCGTCAGTCAGGAAGAGATTCGGGTATTCTTGAAAATATCTATGGAAAACACAACCATGGAAGCCGCTAACATTGTTTATCTATGCCACTTGTATCAGATGCATCATCATTGAACACAGAAAACGATTCATCTATGTATCATCTGAATAAATTGGAGATAGCATAGGATTGCAAGGGTGACGCTCAGAGCTACAACTGATACGCTCGCTGTATCGTCCTCATAGGTGCTGTCCTTATTGCGCCTAGCTTCACGAATATTATGACCCTTATGTTTTTCAAACAATAAGGTTTGAATTTTACCGATAGCGTTATCTTTCAACACTGCATCGGACAGGTGTTTGGGAGCCAGAGGCGCGTGCGCGCCACCCATGGTTGCTCATTCAGTACTAACCCAGCCAGCAGCCCTAGGGCATTCTGGGAATTTTTTCCAAGATGGCTGCCTCTCACTGAGGGTCTTAAGAGTCCATTTCGTACACAACTAACCTCGCACACATTTAGAATGGGTACGGAAAAATCAAAAAGAGTTTTCTCGGTTGGCGCAGTTTCAATGGCGCAGGTGGGATAATGGTGTCCCACTTGCGTGCTTCGTCTCGGCGGCAGTATGCAGTTTCCTGGCGGTCCTACCATTGTTTCTTGTCCCTCCATAGGCTTAGTTCTGTTTCGGTTCGGGTTGTCCTGTCTTTCCTTTCGTGGTTTGTTTCAGGACCGTCATTTTATGCCGAATTCTGTCTCCTCGTATCGTGCGGTGCTGGTGGAGCCGCTGCAGCTTGCGTTTGGGATGGATGTTACTTCTCCGTTCCTCAAGCTGTCTTGTGTGTTGTTTCACCTCTGACCTGCTCATGCGCCGCCTGAACTGTCCTAGTTGTTGGACTGGGTGCTCTCCTTTCTCTCTTCTCGGTTTGTGGTTGCCCCTTTGGTTCAGGATTGTTTTTCCAAGGCTCTCTTTTTCCCTGTTGACATTGACCTCTGAGGATCAGGTCGGGAAGCTTCATACTCTCCTTCCGGCGCAGGGGTTTCTGTACTTTTGGTCCTGGTGGTAGGTTTGTTCGTTTGCAGCCGTCTCCTTCTTTTCTGGCGAAGGAGGAGACTGCTACTTTCCGGAGGGGTCCTTGGGTGATGCTTGGTTGGTTAGGCCGGGGGTGCATCATATGTTGTGTCCGGTTGTGGCTCTCTGCCGTTACCTGCATGCCACAGCCTCAGTGGCCGGGGATGCGCTTTGGATTGACCCGGTTTCCCTTCTTCCTGTTCCGGGTTCAGGTCTCCCAGATCATCCACAGGTTATTTGGTTCATTCAGCCTGCGGTCTATCCTCGTGCCCACGCCGTTTGTATATTTGCTGCTATCTTCGGTAGCATGTCTTGGGTTAACATTCAGGCATGGGGTTTTTTGGAGGTCGAACAGGTTTCTGGCTGCTCACTACCTAGTCATTGTTTCTGTCCCTGGTCGGGCATGAGTCGCATTGGGTTGACAGTTGCGGCCAGTTGTCTTGCCTTTGCGTTGAGGAGTGAGTGGCGATCGCCTCTCTGGTATGTCCCTCTTGTGTTATCTTTGGGTAAGTAGCTCCGGGGAGCCAATGGGGATCCCCCAGAAAACCAGAGTTGAATGTAATGAAACGCCATTTTCTGGGTGAGACCCGGAGGCTCCCCAGCAATCCTCCCTCCCTCCGGTCTGCAGTTTTTTGCGTGTTTTGTCATCCAGCCTCAGAACTGGGGTGTGGATAGCTAGCGAGGGGGACTGGGGCTCCCCCTTCCCACTCGCAGGGAAGGGGGATGTGGTGCACAGACAGCTGCGCGGTGACGTCATGCTCATTTGCTCGTTTTCATTTGGGGAGTTCTGTCCACTAGTTCAGCTTTCAGTAGCAATATTTTAACCAAAATAGGGGTCTGTTTTGGGGCGCTTACCTTTCTGGGTGCCTGACCCTGTCGATGGCAGACATAGAATGCTTCCAACCACACGGGGTGTTTCTATAGGCCATTGCTTCTTGTGCCTTTCTGAGGGGGGCCAGGTTCTGGCTCATGGTCCCTGGTATCCCTAGAACTCCATGCACACTGACTTATGCCAGGGGGTCTAATACATTCATATCAGCCCAATTAGCTCCGGGGAGCATCCGGGTCTCGCCCAGAAAATGGCGTTTCATTACATTCAACGCTGGTTTTTTGTTTTTTTAAATCTTGCTTATTTTAATGAGAAGCAGTTGAAGAACCAAGTTTGTCTTAATAAATCACTCATACCCAAAAATCATACGTGCCTTGCTTGCCCTAGTTTGGGAATAATTATTTAGGATGATTCAAGAATACCCTTGTGGAGTTTGTTACTGTATTGCCTCCAGGGCTCTTCTTGGTCATCAAAGCTTACAAGTCTTCCCCAGAAACTAAGAGTGTAGTATTGTTATGACCCCATTTATCAATCATTTATTACGAAATAGTTACTGCATATGCAAATTTTAAAGCAAAAAAATATTTGAAAATTTCAGAGTACATGCAAAAAGGAGGGACTTTCTCTTCCTCTAGAATTAGCCAAAAAAATTGCTGAAAAGTCCAACCGTAACCTACGACGTGCCCTGCTGATGTGCGAGGCCTGTAAAGTGCAACAGTAAGTGGGTAACCTAGTTTGTGGTAATATTTTCTTAATATTTTTGTTATACTATGCCATGCTCACCTCACTTTACCACTGTTGCCCTCACTGGTATATATTTGTGAGATCAGGGATGCTCTGCATACCTTACCTTGAGGTTACCTTGAGGTGCTTCCGGGGCTTAGCGTCCCCGCAGCCCGGTCGTCGACCAGGCCTCCTGGTTGCCGGACTGATCAACCAGGCTGTTGGACGCGGCTGCTCGCAGCCTGACGTACGAGTCGCAGCCTGGTTGATCAGGTATCCTTTGGAGGTGCTTATCCAGTTCTCTCTTGAACACTGTGAGGGGTCGGCCAGTTATGCCCCTTATGTGTAGTGGAAGCGTGTTGAACAGTCTCGGACCTCTGATGTTGATAGAGTTCTCTCTCAGAGTACCAGTTGCACCTCTGTTTTTCAACGGGGGTATTCTGCACATCCTGCCATGTCTTCTGGTCTCATGTGATGTTATTTCTGTGTGCAGGTTTGGGACCAGCCCCTCTAATATTTTCCACGTGTAAATTATTATGTACCTCTCCCGCCTGTGCTCAAGGGAGTACAGTTTTAGGCTCTTTAGTCGGTCCCAATAGTTTAGATGTTTTACTGAGTGGATTCTAGCAGTAAAGGATCTCTGCACGCTCTCCAGGTCAGTAATTTCTCCAGCTTTGAAAGGTGCTGTCATTGTGCAGCAGTACTCCACTCTAGAGAGCACAAGCGTTTTGAAAAGTATCATCATCGGTATAGCATCTCTAGTGTGAAAAGTTCTTGTTATCCAACCTGTCATTTTTCTTGCAGTTGTGACGGCTACTTTATTGTGTTCTTTAAAGGTAAGGTCTTCCGACATGAGTACACCCAGATCCTTTACATTGCCTTTTCGTTCTATGTTATGATTTGCCTGAGTTTTGTACGTGGTTTCCGTTTTTATATTTTCATTTTTTCCATAGCGCATGAGCTGGAACTTATCTTCGTTAAACACCATATTATTTTCTGTAGCCCATAGAAAGACCTGATCTACATCTGACTGGAGGTTCGCCGTGTCCTCTATGTTGCCTACTCTCATGAAGATCCTAGTGTCATCTGCAAAGGATGATACAGTGCTATAGGTTGTGTTCTTGTCTATGTCCGAAATGAGGATGAGAAAAAGTACTGGAGCAAGTACAGTACCCTGGGGGACTGAGCTCTTCACGGTTGATGGGCTGGATTTTATTTTGTTGACTATTACACATTGGGTTCTGTTGGTCAGGAAATTGTAGATCCATCTGCCTATTTTTCCGGTAATTCCTTTTGAACGCATTTTATGTGCAATAACACCATGGTCACATTTATCAAAAGCTTTTGCGAAATCTGTGTAAATTACATCCGCGTTATGTTTGTCTTCCATAGCATCTAATGCCATATCATAGTGGTCCAGCAACTGCGACAGGCAAGAGCGCCCTGTTCTGAAACCATGTTGTCCGGGGTTATGGAGTTGCTGTGATTCCATGTATTTTGTGATTTTACTTCTTAGCACTCTCTCAAAAATTTTTATGATGTGCGATGTTAGCGCTATCGGTCTGTAATTTTTTGCCTCTGCCTTATTTCCTCCTTTATGAAGTGGTGCTATCTCTGCTGTTTTTAGTATATCAGGAATAACGCCAGTATCTAGGCTTTGTCTCCACAGAATGTGGAGGGCCTGCGATAGTGGTTTTTTACAGTTCTTTATGAATATGGAGTTCCAAGAATCCGGGCCTGGTGCAGAGTGCATAGGCATACTGTTTATGACTTCTTCAAAATCCAGTGGGGATAGGGTGACGTCTGATATATGATTTGATGTTGGTATCGTATCCATGAAAAATTCATTTGGGTTATCAATCTTTAGTGTGTTTAATGGCTCGCTGAAAACAGAGTCGTACTGCGTCCTCAGTAGCTCGCTCATTTCTTTGTTGTCATCGGTAAAAGTTCCATCTCCCTTTCGCAGGGGCCCGATACTAGATGTGGTTTTTGATCTTGATTTTGCATAGGAGAAAAAATATTTCGGATTTCTTTCTATTTCACCGATGGCCTTTTGCTCTCTTTGCCTCTCCTGGGTTCTGTATGATTCTTGTAGCTTCCGTTCAATTGTTTCTATTTCTCTACCTAACCTTCTTCGCCGTTCTTGAGATAGGGTGCGACTCTCCGCACCCTATCTCCGCAAGTTGTTCCGCGATTCGTTTTCTTCGCCTATACTGTATAGGGAACGACGTTCCCGTTCCAATCTGCATCTCTTCCTCTTTTTTCTTAGGGGTATGCGGTTTGAACATATTTCTAGTGCTACTGAGCTTATTTTTTCCAGGCACTGGTTCAGGTTTGCATTTCCTAGCTGTTCTTCCCAGTTTATTTCTGTGAAGTCCTGGTTTATTCGCTCCCAGTTTATCTGTTTATTATTGAAGTTGAATTTGCTGAAATCTCCTCCACCGGGAATCTGGACTGGTTTTGAAGGTCTACTCCCCATGGTTGTCATAACTTCAATTAAGTTGTGATCTGAGTAACAGGTATTTGTAATCATTATGTTCCTGATCAATTCATCATTATTAGTGAAAATGAGGTCCAGCATGTTCTCCTTCCTAGTTGGTTCTACTATTTGCTGGTTTAAGGCAAACCTGTCGCACATCCGTAGCAGGTCATTTGCATGTGCCTGTTCATTTAGGCTACTTCCTGGTATTCTTTCTGATATTACTGTATTAGCCAGGTGCTTCCATTTCAGGTGCCGTAGGGTGAAGTCCCCAAGCAGGATGATGTTCGGAGCTGGATTTGTGAGGTTTTCCAAGCAGTGTTCTATTTTCATTAGTTGGTCTTTAAACTGCTGAGGGTTTGCCTCCGGTGACTTATATACAAGGACAATAACTACATTTAGAATCTCTATTTTGATTATGCATGGTGATAATTTAAATGAAACATTTTGTTAGTTGGAATTGGAGTGTTTATTTTGTGTCTGACTGCTGCTTGTGACTTAGAGACAAGAGCTCATGCAGGGCTGCTCCTAGGGTTGCTGGGTCTCATGGGCCTCATTATTCCATGACAGACATGGAATACTCCCAAAACAGTGGGGTTTCCTTACACCATTGCTCCCTGCCCCTCCCTGAGGGTGCCAGGTTCTGGCTCATGGTCCCCAGTAGGCAGAATTCCAATTGACTGAAGCCCCCAGATTAACACAGCTAATATCAGTCCGATAGCTCCAGGGAGCCGCCAGGGCTCGGCCAGAAAATGGCGTTTCGTTACATCCAACGCTGGTTTATTTCTTCACTAGATATTTGTGTTGACTGAACTTCCCTCAGGTGATGGCCTATCAGGCACCTGCTAATTTGTGAGCATTGCACTCTGTTGAATAGAAACTCCAAACATGTTTGGCAGAAATTCATCATTACCCTTCAACTCGTGAGTTGTTTTCTTTGCATTTGCAGTCATGTTGCTGCATCACCTGTTGATTCCCTTACAGTTGTTGTTCTGCTTGTTTCCTGTGCCTAAGAAGGAATTTCTTTATCCCTGGTTCACCCCTAATTCTTACAAAGCTCATTCCAGTACAGTAATCCAGATGCTCACCATTTCCCAAGTACACAAGATTTTACAAGCTAGTTTTAGTTTATATTGCTGACTTTGGAGGATACCAGTAGCATCTGTCTTTTTACCTTCAGTTTAGTGATTGAGTTGGGTGTTGAATGGGACACCACAGTTTTACTTTTGGGTTCTAACTTTGAGGTTGATGATGGTGCCTGGACTATGAGAGTACCAGCCAGCTGAGGTGGATGGTACTCTGGGAGCTTCATTGCCAGGGTCATGGTACTGGTCTTCCTTGATGGCTGGTTAAAAATTCTCGTGTTGTGTTTGTATCAAGGTCCCCTTAAGGTACAACTACAGGCTTCCCCAGGATGCAACCCTCAACAGTTGGCTAACTCCAGGGTAACTGTTAGGTAAATAGAGGCATCGGGTGAAAGGAAATGTACCTAACCATTTGTCCCACCTGAAAATTGAACCCGGAATCATCACTTCATCAATTGAGAGTTGAACATAGACTACTATGGTACAGTACCCTTAATGTGGTGTCCTGACCTGAGGGGGTTGGGGCTAATGGAGCTTAAACCTCCAAAAAGAGGTCTGGTTGCTGCACCAGACTGTTACTTGTGTATAGGTGGACAACGTTCCCCAACCACTATCTGCCGCAACAGACAACCGACTTCGGCAGCCACACTCCCGCTACCGCCTGTCGACTAACAATGAACTCTGGAGTTCTTAAAGTTTTCTCAGATCACCCTGCCTCTTGGTCTTGGAGAGGGGTTCAGCGTCACATATCTAGGGGTGCGGTTCCAACACTGGCCTCGTTGTCCTGTGCACACACTCTATTTGAGCCGCCGTGACTCCCCACTCTCTCTTTGTTTGGATTGATCTCCCCAATCCCCCTATTGTCAACTAGTACGTTCTGTCACCCTGTCCACAGCTGTGATCCTTTTTTTTTCTCTCTCTCTGCTTTCTGGGAAGCCTCACCAGGACAAGTACAAAAGCCAGTCAACAATACATATTTAATAAACAAAAGAACATATACAGTACATGAAATAAGAACAGTAAAACAATAGCATACAACACTAGGCTGCTGCAACCTGGTAGCAATCCAATACCATATCCTGGCTTCATGTTGACCAGACTTGTTGGCCAGATCCTGGCTTCACCAACCGTCCATATCAAGTGACTGCTCAACTCTTGACGTGCCACTTACTACTCCCTCACTAAGTGGGGTTAAATCTCTTTGTAAAAATATTGTACAACCAGTCCTAAAATATATATAAAATTCAGCCAATGGCTGTAACACGACTTGTCACATCAATGTCGCACAATCAGTCCTGAAAGTATATAAAGTACAGCTTGTGGCTGAGTCACTAGAAACATCTGCATAAATATTCCCCAATACAAAAATATCAATCTCTTACCTTCCACTGTGCCTTACATGCCAATAAGCATTCAAGCACTCCCCTTATACATCATGTGTGATAACCATGAACCTCTGGTCTGCTCCTAGAGGCTCACTATCATGTATAACTCTAGGTTCACCCAAAATTGTCAACAAGGTTCTTCTGCAGTCCTCCTAAACTGCTACACAATGAATTTCTCCTCAAACACCAGTGATGCTTCACCGCTGATCCCACAGACACGTGAAACTTCTCTTCACTGCTCTTCCACACTGCTTCAGGTCCACTTCTCACTATGGGGTTATGGTCTACCACAGAGTTCAGCCTTCACTTCTCCACCTCGAAATTTGCTCCATCAACTTTTTTTTTTTGAGATATATACAAGAGTTGTTACATTCTTGTATAGCCACTAGTACGCGTAGCGTTTCGGGCAGGTCCCTGGAATACGATCCCCTGCCGCAAAAAAATCGTTTTTTCATCCAAGTACACATTTTACTGTTGTGTTAAACAGAGGCTACAGTTAAGGATTTGCGCCCAGTAAATCCTCCCCGGCCAGGTTACGAACCCATGACATAGCGCTCGCGGAACCCCAGGCGAGTGTCTTACCACTACACCACGGAGACTGCTGGTGGTCTTCTTCCCTGGCCTCGAAGTTATATCAACTTCTTCCCCCAAACAAACCTGCAATTTCCATTGCCATGCCAATAAAAATGTTTTCCTACTAAAACATAATTAAATATATTCACACAAAATAAGTGTCCTTCGCTTGACATCTCTTTATATACTCTAACATGTCGCGAGGGGGTACTCCCCCGTTCGGGCAATTCCATGCTTTGCCTCGCTGGCAGCCGCCGCCGCCTCACTCAGTCAGCCACTGGTCTCCGGAGAGGGTGGACACGTCACTCTGCCCTCCAGGACGTTCCTCCATCTCTACCCTCTTGTTTCAGCTCACTGCCTTAATAAAACGCATCTAATGTATCTATAAACACTTGCCATGATCGCTGGGCACATGATCAATCACAGGCATTCATTAACAACTGGTTAAATAGACTTGCCACAGAATTTATCTGATGCGGGGCGTTCACTCGATGACGCTCGACATGGCGCTCACACAGGTCACCCACAAAATTGCTATAGGAATGCCTCACCAGGCTTCTTCTAATCCTGACTCGAGCACTAAGTCGTCTTCAGGCTTCATACACAAACGCCTGACTGACTCCCTCCTCTTGTAGGGGCACACAACTAGGGGTTCCTCCTTTGCTGCCAGGAGTACAAACACAATGCAACCTCCTCTCACGACCTCTGCTGCTCGAGTGAGGTCAAGACATTCACAGCGAGCCTCATTCCTTGTCAGCAAAATCTCGACATCTCATGTCATGTCCTTATTTACACATTTATCCTCTGCCCATGCGTTTAAACTGTTCATTAACACTTGCCAAGTATTTCATATATATTCACATATCTATATTTCCTTTGACCTCTCACTTGGGGCTAGTTTGTTGAATAACTCTCAGGCAGGTAGACTCGTTTTTCAGGCTACCTGGGGTCATAACAGTGAGCCCCCAGTTGTGTCTCATGTCTGCTAGTCAGGTGCTTGTCTTTTGCTAGTTGGCCTTTACGGTATTGCCGTTCTTTTCAACTGGAAGATATTCCAGTCTGCACAGTTGGAGAAGACTCAGTCCCTGAGTTGGTTGTAGTTGGTCATGCATAGGAATGTGTTTTATTACACTTAATCCTCAATTATTTATTAATTAATTTTTTCTAAAATTCTGTTAAGACATGAAATATTAGTTTAAAGCGTTTACAAGCTCAATCCTGGAAGATGGGTCAATTGCTATCAATTGTCAATTGCTATGTCAATTGTTGGTAAACAAAATAATAATGGCTGACATATTTTACAGATACCCCTTCAGTGCCCAGCAGGAGATATGTGTCCCTGATTGGGAGACGTTCTTACAAGGAACTGCTGCCAAAATTGTTGAGGAACAGAGCCCTAATCGATTGCTAGAAGTCCGGGAAAGAATATACGAGCTCCTGACACATTGTATACCTCCAGAGGTTATTTTCAAGGTAGGAAGTTAAACTAGATAATGGAATTGGTTATTTCTTCAAATGTCTAATATGTGTATTATTTGGTTACTAAACAGCTTACAGTGGTGTCCATGTAAACATTACTGTCCGTTACTATCCAGAGGTATTTTCCTACAGTTATCCATCAGTATTATGTAATAGTTTAACACTATTGCACTCAGGTGCCGCGACCCGTCGTCACTCATTTTTCTCCCGATTCTGAGCGATTGACTATGGCTCGCGTCATGTATTAAAATATTTGTAAAAAATTTAATTTTTATCTGATCAACTTCTATGTGGTTTCAAAATGAGCGCCATTGTATTCCCACATTCCTCCATATGCCGCATGGCATCCTGGGTTGTCAGGCCACGTGGTCAGCCTAGTCCTTTGTTTACCTCGCTTGTGACCAGCATGCTGCCCGCTCGCATCCCAAACTTGTGTAGATCTCTGCTATTATCGGCATTTATATTTGTTCCCGTGTTGTTTCAACACTTTATATATATTACACGATGGATCATGGTCAAGGGCAGAGCAGTTCAACAACGAAAAGAGCGGAGAAATCAATCAAAGAGGATAAGATAAGTATGCTTTACAAGAAATTTAGCAGAGTGAAGCTTACACCAACAAAAATCCCAGGTTTAGTTCAAACATTCTCCGATATTGAGTCAGATGTTGAGGGGCAAGAATGGAACAGTGATTTCAATAGTGATAATTTAGATACAGAGACAGCAGATGATGGTGATTCAACGAGTGAGGATTGCCCTGATCACTGATCACTGACCTTCACCAGGGTGAAAACCATAACACTTGCCTACCTTCACGATGCCTATTTTATTCAAATATACCATGAACTCACACTAACGTGATATATATCAGCTCACCTTACCACTGTACCACCCCGACTTGGTAAAAGTTATATTACCGAGATTCCACTCAAACCTCTGGAAGTCTTGAGGCTTGGGCTGGCTTCAGTAGAAACCTCCAGTGTTTAAGAGATTTCAGTGGAATCCTGGTTGTATAACTTTTACCTAATAAGTCAGTGTGGTACAGTGGTAAGGCGAGTGACCAGGAGTGCTTTGGTTGCGGGTTTGTGCCATCTCGAAGCTTCAGTTGATTTTCTCACCTATTTTAGTGCTAGATGAGCAAAGACATCAGGTGAAAGGAAACGTTGCCCAAGTGCTACTGTCCTGGCACAGGAATCAAACTCGAGGACCTTTCAGCTGGGACACAACTGTGGTTGCCATTACACCGCGGGCTGTGTGGTACCAGCACCCTACTTGAGCTATGCTCCATGCAGCTACTGAGGGGGGTTGCCCCATTAAAAACTTTTTTCTGTGGGGAGCCCCTACGGCTCCCTGGAGCTTATCGGGCTAATGTATGTTATGTTAGACCGGGACATTAGCTAAGGAGTTCAGACCTACCAGGGACCAGTGCCAGAACCTGGCCCCTTCAGAGAGGTTTCAGGGAGCAATGGCCCTGGAAAACCCCATATGGTTGGGGGTTTTCCTTATCTGCCATCGACCGGGGTTAGGCACCCAGAAAGGTAGGCGTAACAAAACAAACCCCACATGGTAAGAAACTACAACAAAAACCGAACAGAGAGGTAGAAAACTCCCTACAATCCCAAGGAAACTAGCAAACAAGCAAACATCACACTTTACTGCCGCGCCGATCGTCCGCGCAGCCCTCCCCACCCCGGGAGGGGGAGGGGGGAGCCCCGGACCTACCGCGCCGGCTGCCAAGTTCCAGTTCGTTCGCTAATGTCAACCGGGATTGACGCTTCTCTGGCCTCAGTTTCCTAGGCGGTGTTTGCCTTGTGTGGCGTTCACTGCCGTTTGTTGTGTTGTGCGGTGGCCAGGAGTACTTCATCAGTGCCGGGGCTGCATGTGCTTAGTGGCTGACTTCCCTAAGCGCCCTGTGAGTACTGCCCTTGCGTAACAGGGTTATCTTCCCTGGGGCGTTCGGGAACCATTCCCGTAGAGGTTCTTGCTGCTCGGCATTTGCCTCGCCCTTGGGGCCAGCTGGGGCTTGGGGCCCTTGTTTGGCCCTGGGTAGGGATTGGTATTGTGCTGGTTAGGGCGTCAAGGTGTTGCGCAGGCTGCCACCTAAGCGGCGGCCGGTTTCTGTTGCCTCTGGAGATGGTGTACTTTTGCGGGGTTTTTCTTTTGTTTTTCATTTTTCTTGCCTGGTGGGGGTCTGCCTAAGGTGGTTATAGTTCCACTGGTAGTGTTTGGCGGCCCTCTGCTAGGCCTCCGTGCTTGTACACGTCTCAGGGGTTTTCAGTGTTTTCAGGTTTTCGCCCCTTTCTCTCCATGTTCCCGGCTCCGGACCGTCTGCGGGTTTCGGGGTCGGGGCGGGGTTTAGTTGCGGCAGAGACTCGGGCGGTTTTCGGGGGCTGCCCCGTTCGGGTTGGGGACGGAGGTTTGAGCCTGTGCCTCCTGCCAAGGCTTCTGGGTCTTACCAGCGGCCCTTTCTTGTTGCCTTTCCCATGGACTCTTGCTTTTCTTTAAGGGCGGAGGGCTTGGAGGACGGCTCTGCCCCGGGGCCTCTGTTGTTGGTTCCCGGGGCTGTGGGGGTTGCCTGCTAGCAGTTCTGGGGCGGTTTTGCCCCTTCCGGGGTTTTTTCTGCTGTTGGGCGACGTTTTTCGCCCTTCCAGTCTGCTAGCTTCCCACATTTGCTGGCGTGTTTTTGTGTATTTAGCGTCAGTCACAGCCCCTGCTGGCGGCCATTTTCGTCTGCCGGTTTCACGGCGTGGCCACCAGGGCGGCGTTGCGGTTTGTTTACATGCGTCTGGGTGTGCGAGAACGTTTGGGTGTTGATTTTGGGTCTCAGCCTATGGGTTTAGGCTCAGTGCCCCTGGCTGGTATGCTTGCTCCCACACCTTGCCCCTCGGTTTTCGGTCTGTTGGGACCGTTTTCCCAGGGCGTTCTGCTGGGGGCTGTGCTTTGCCTTTCAGTGGTGTTCTCCGCCGGCAAATGTGGTGGTTTGGGCTCCCCCTGGTTCGATTCTGGGTTCCTTTGGGTTCCTTGGTTTCGTTCTGGAGGTTTCTTCCTCTTGGGCCCCCTTTTGTGGGTTCAGGGGACTTTGTTTCCTCGTGTGACCCGGTTCTGCCTTTTGGGGTTCCGGGGTCTTCCTGGCTTGCAGACTGAGCTTTTTGGGTCTTGGCACATGTTGTGGTTGTGCTGGGACTTTGTGGTTTTGCTGTCGAGGTGGGCCTTTTGATGCAGTTTTGTGCCTTCTTTGCCTGGCCGGCGTAGTGCTCTCTGCCACTAGTCGGCGGCTTGTGCTTTTACGATATATGTCCTCACCTAGTTGTGCTTGTGGGGGTTGAGCTCTGGCTCCTTGGTCCTGCCTCTCAACCGTCCATCACCAGGTGTATAGGTTCCTGTGCCTCTTGGGCTCTATCATGTCTACATGTGACATTGTATGGGGGTCAGCCTCGTTACTTGTGTGTGGAGTCACCACATTACTTCCTAGTGCTTTCCCGTTCCCATTCTGACACTAAAAAAAAAAAAAAAAAAAAAAATTAATTCTAAATGTGGCTCTTTTGGGTACTCAGTTTCCACCTGTGTCCCCTAGTGCGTGTGCCCCTTGTGTTACATAGCCTGTCCTTATCAACCCTGTCGATTCCCTTGGGTATCTTGAATGTGGTGATCAGGTCTCCCCTCACTTCATCTTCCAGCGAAGTGTGGTTTCATTCCCGTAGTCTCTCCTCATGACTTCGGTAGTGTACTTTTTCTTTCGGAAGGGGTTCTGTTCCCTTCTCTGTTAACTGGGCGCTGGGGGAGCAGCTTGCTCTGTTGCCTCTCGCTTGGTCCCGCTGTTGGTGGGCGCTTTGGGTTGTCTTCCGGCCTCTGCTGGCGTCGGAGGACGGCTTCTCCCCCTTGGGGGGGTTCAGAGCTGGCGGGGTGGGCTTCTTCCCCTGCGCTTCGTCATTTCCTCTTTGTGGGTGCGTGGGGCGTGGTCGATCCGCCCCATCCTTCTGGGCTTCCCGTCTGCTCTTTGCAGTCATGAGCTTTTCCCGTCTGCACTTCTTCTGGACTTCTTCAGTCTGCGCCCTGGATCCTCTGCCCTCCTCGGAGGACTGTTGTCTCCTGTTCGGATTCTGTTAGGGCCGGGTGCATGGATGGTGGCCCTGGACCTCCAGGTCACTTCTTGGCATGTTCCTCTCCAGTTTTTCTAGAGCTAGCACGGTTGGTGGTGGGGCTTCAGGTTTTTATTGCCTTCCCTATTTTGTAATGGGCACTTCGTATACTCTTTGCATCTTTACCGGATCTTCATGCCCTGTCTGAGTCTGAGATTCGGTGTCTGGCCTACCTCGACGACTGGCTGGTGTGGGCTCCCAGTCAGTCCGCTTGTCTGCTCGCCAGGGGATGGTTCTTTCCAGATCGCCGGGTTTGGTTTCCTGGTGCTCTGGGGTTTTTTCCATCTGTTTCCGTCCCGGGTTCGGACCTGGGCCTTGTTTCAGGCTCTTGGGCCCCTCATTGTCTTCCCTCCAGAAGTGTTCCTGCGGCTGTGGTCCCGCCTTTGGCTGTTCAGGAGGGGGTCCCGGGTTGCTCAGCGGTTGCTTGGGCGGTTGTGCGAGAGTCTGCACTTCGGCGCGCTTGTCTGCCCGCGGAGTCGGGTTTGGCTACGGCGTCGGTTGGTTCCTGCAGAGACTCCCCTTCCGCCTCTTGCATTCCTTGGGTTCCTCCGGGGATCTTGTGTTGGTGCTGCGTCACCAGCTTCCTCTTTGGGGTTTTCGGGGTTCCGTGCCTTGGCACCTCCCCGAGCCTTCGCTCGATGTGTTCACGGACGAGCCGTCTTTCGGCTGGGGCTTTGTGAACAGTGCTCACCAGGTCGGCCGAGGTTGATGGAGTCTCTGTCCGTCGGGCTCACAGCACAGTTCAGGTGTTCATGGCTGTCTGGTTTGCACTTCGGAGGGTTTGGGTCACTAGGTACTCTACCATTCTGCTCTGTTTGGACTGTTCTCTGGTGGTTCTTGCCGGAACCACAGGGGTTTGGCTGACCGTGTGGTTCGTGTCCGGGGTGTGTCCTGCGTCCTGGCGGACAGCTGTCTCGGTTCATTCCTCTTCGTGGGTTGGCCAGTCATCGCCGATTCGTTTTGTTGCCTCTGTCGGGCATATGGACTCCTGGCCATGGACGTCTTCGGGTCGGCGTGGTCTAGGCGTCGCCCATTTTGAGGCGCCCTTCCCACCTGCGAGGTCTTCACGGTGGAGGCTTTCGGCAGGACTGGTCGAGGTGGGGGGTACCTGTTCCTCTTCTCCCGGTCCAGCTGTTGCTTCGGGTTCTGGCTCGGTTGCAGCCCATTCCCACGAGAACAGTCCTTATGGTTCCTTGGTGGCCGGCCCGGCCTTCTTTTCAGACGCTGCTTGCTAGGTGTCCGTACCCGGGGCGTTTCTCCTGAGGCTTCGCCTCTTTCAGCAGGCCGAATCGGTCCTGTCCGTGACTGGTTCGGCCTTCTCCTTGGCTCTTCGCGTCTGGTATTTTGACGCGGGTATCACCATTTCTATGGTGTTCAGGTGGCTTTGTTGACGGTGTCCCACCTGCGAGCTTCGTCTTGGAGACAGTATGACATTTCTTACGTTTTCTCGTGTTTTGTTTCCCCTCCGGCCTGCTCATGCGTCGCCTGAGCCATCCTGGTCCTTGTTCAGGGTGCCTTCTTATCTTCCCCTCTGTTTGTGGTAGCCCCTTCGGTTCAGTTTCCTGCTCTTTGGTACTGGTGGTAGCTTTATAGGTGTGCAGCCTTTCTCTGTCCTGGCGCCGGTCGTGACGGCTGCTTTCCAGAGGGGTTCTTGGGGTATTGGTGCTTGATTGGTTTGGCCGGGGGGTGCATCCTGTGTTGTCCGGTTGTGCTTTTTGCTGTTGCCGGCGTACCGTGTCTGGGGATGCGCTGTGGTTGATCCGGTTCCTTTGTTCCCTGTTTTCAGGGCTCGGGTCTCCCAGGTCGTCCGCAGTGTTTTC
The DNA here is from genome assembly GCF_040958095.1 of Procambarus clarkii. NCBI lineage: Eukaryota > Metazoa > Arthropoda > Malacostraca > Decapoda > Cambaridae > Procambarus > Procambarus clarkii. The sequence goes on from NC_091151.1 coordinate 33,002,542, forward strand.
CTTCTTCCAGCCTGCGGTCTGTCTTTGCGCCCGTGCTGTTCAGACGTTTGCAGCTTTTGCTGCTGTGTTGGTGACGTCTCTGGCTCATTTCGGGCGCAGGGATTTGTGGGTAGCACGGGTTTTTGGCCGCCCATCCATATGTGCGTCTGTTCTTGGGCGTTCTTGTTGCCTTGGGTCGCAGGTTTGCGACCGGTTGTCTTGGCTTTGCGTTGCAGAGTTTGTGGCGGCCGCCTCCCGGGTTAGCCCTTTCTTTTCCTTCTCTTTGGGTATGAAGCTCCAGGGAGCCGTAGGGGCTCCCCACAGAAAACCAGCATTGAATGTAATGAAACGCTATTTTCTGGGTGAGCCCCGGAGGCTCCCTGGAAACCCTCCCTCCCACCGGTCGGCGGTTTTTTCGCGTTGGTTGAAGCTTAGCTTCCGAACTGGAGCTTGGCAGCCGGCGCGGTAGGTCCGGGGCTCCCCTCTCCCCCTCCCGGGGTGGGGAGGGCTGCGCGGATGATCGGCGCGGCAGTAAAGTGTGATGTTTGCTTGTTTGCTAGTTTCCTTGGGATTGTAGGGAGTTTTCTACCTCTCTGTTCGGTTTTTGTTGTAGTTTCTTACCATGTGGGGTTTGTTTTGTTACGCCTACCTTTCTGGGTGCCTAACCCCGGTCGATGGCAGATAAGGAAAACCCCCAACCATATGGGGGTTTCCAGGGCCATTGCTCCCTGAAACCTCTCTGAAGGGGCCAGGTTCTGGCGCTGGTCCCTGGTAGGTCTGAACTCCTTAGCTAATGTCCCGGTCTAACATAACACACATTAGCCCGATAAGCTCCAGGGAGCCTCCGGGGCTCACCCAGAAAATGGCGTTTCATTACATTCAACGCTGGTTTTTTGCAATTACTGCATTCCTTTTGGTTGTACAGTACAGTATTAATAATTATATTGAATGCCTTGGGTATATTTATACCCCTGGTATTAAGTTACTTTAACAATATTTTCTATTAGAACATGGAATCTCTTAACAATGTTTTATTGATTTATTTCCTTTTATTTATTTTTTGGTGATAGATACCATTGGAAAAAGCATATAATATATTTGGTGCAGATACACAAACAAATAATTAAATAAAATTGCAGTTCCTTATCCCTATAAGGCTAAAGAAAAATTTGGGGATTACATAGAAGTACCACAGATGGAATCAAGTACCAGAGTTATAGATAGATAAACATTGCTGGCATTCAACGTATCTGTTGTGAACATTACTGTTAAAACTAACATTCAGTATTGGTGAAGAGAGTACCTCATAATGTTACATTACCATCCATCAACCTGACAATACTCTTACAACTAACTCTTAACTAGTTGCTATCTGTGATTACCTCCTATGCTTAAATCACCATGTGTGATGTGTTCACATGTCATATGCATGATGATGTAAGACTTAAGTAGTTGAGCTGTTAAAGGTTAAGGTAAGGTAATTATCAGGAGAAAGTGCTAGCCATTATAAGAAGCATTATATTGGTCACCTTCTTATGTGAGCATTATTTCTCAAATGTAATTACTGATCATAATGATTCTTGAAATATTTCCAGGGTCTGCTGAAGGAGCTGGTGCGGAACTGCGACGGAGAGTTGAAATGTGAAGTTACTCGATTAGCGGCATACCACGAGCACCGCCTCAACCTGGGCTCCAAGGCCATATACCACATAGAAGCCTTTATTGCTTCCTTTATGGCAATTTATAAAAAGTTCTTGGAGGAGAGCATGTCTGCCATGTTTTAGGAAGCAAACGTAAAATAGAAGTTTCCAGTGCTGAAGTGTATTGTGTTGTCTTCAGATTAGCTGAATTATTTTATAATGGTGTTTAAATATATTTTTGATCCAAGTAAAATTTTTACCAATAAAATTTTTGAGATGGTTTGCTTGATTAATCACTGCCTTAGTATTGTAACTTTCCTGAACTAATTAGGTGTAAGTTTCTTTCTTCAATAGTAGACCAAAAGAAGACAATTGACTGTGAAGAGTTCATGCCTTTCATAATCTTACATTACAAAATAATGAATTAAGTAGCTGGCATGATTATCATTCTAATAAATATCAAAATGTGGTAACAAGAACCTAAAAGAGATTTTTCTAAAATGAGACGAGAGGTTATATTTTGTGTAAGGTCTAAGCAGGAGAGGAGGTACCAGTGAAGCAGTGCTGCTGGAGCTCGCCGGTACCTCTGCAAGTGGATGGTGGAATGGGTGAAAGGGAGAGAGGATGGCTTGTTGGTGAAGTTAATTAATTGCGGCAGGAAAATATTAGTATTACATAACTAATAGGTTAATAATGTTATGATATTTCTTTTTTTCTAGAGAGATTCAATAATATTTAAATATTTATGTACATAAAAAGTAAACAGGCTGAATTGTACTGTATGAATCTGGAAACATAATACCCGACACATGTGAATGCTTCCTGTCCATTTATGCCAGACAAACGATATGAGACAAATTTGCCAACCTACTGCTTTGGATACGAATATTTAGCGATATTGTTCATGGCTTTAGCATCAGTTCATTAGACAGGTATCTAATTCATTAGACAAATACTTCCTGACAGCTGGGTGGACAGCGCTTTGGATTCGTAGTCCTGAGGTTCCGGGGTCGATTCCCGGTGGAGGCGGAGACAAATGGGCAAAATGTTTCTTTCACCTTGATGTCCCTGTTATCTAGCAGTAAATAGGTACCTGGGAGTTAGACAGCTGCTACGGGCTGCTTCCTGGGGGTGGAGGCCTAGTCGAGGACCAGGCCGCGGGGACACTAAGCCCCGAAATCGTCTGAAGATAACTTCATCTCAAGATAGGCAGGTAAAACGACAAAACTGCTACACACAAATTTACATAATTTAGTGCTTTTTGGGGTGGTTCTAGTATTGCGTGAAATACTGAGTTGGCAACCCTGCTTTTGTGTTTCAGTGGTGTTAGTAAAGTGGTGGCTGGTGGTCCCTGGATTTCTCTCTAATACAGAAGCATTTTTTCTCACAAACACCCCCATCATGGCTTCTAAGCAAACAATGTTGATTTCTTTGGTAGATAAAATGAGGAGTGTAAGAAGAATAACGTACAAGAGACTGATAATGATAACACTGAAAGTGGCATAAGTTGTGTTTTGACTGCTTCTAGTTCAAATATTCAAACTGGATACATGTGCAATTCAGAAAGTAATGGTGCATTGAAGTCTAACGTATCCCTGCTGAGGTATTTGGACTGAAGAAAAAAAGGAAACCTATCCATGGTTAGACGTCAGGAAAGATAAACTTTGGTGTAAAGTATGTGCAATCATAAGCAATATAACACGTTTCACTTCTAAGAGTTTAAGACTATCAAATGAGTGGCAGATATACCGAGTATCCTGTAATGTAGCAGAGCGAAGTACACTCTTGAAGTCTCAAAAAAATTGTTGATCATAAACTATGGAAAGCTCACTGCTGCTTTGTGTTGAAAATGTTGCTAGTGAAGATGCTCTTGGAAAATTGTATGAAGCCATGAATGCTTCGCATCTGAAGACAACTTGTTCCATTTTGTGTTCTGCATATTTAGCTCAGAATGACAGACCAAACTCTGATCACTCTGGCTTACTGGAATTACAAAAACAAAATGGTGTTGACATTTGGAATGGGACTGCATTCCTGCACTAGTACCACAGAGATAATTAATCACATACCCAATAATATGAAAAATAAAATTTGCCAGCATATCAAGCAGATAAATGGCAAAATTTCTGTTCTCATTGATGCACCAACAAACCTGAGCATTGAAAACAACCTTGAGAGTTTACTTGAAATATGAAAGTGATAAGGAAGGTAATCCCCATTTCCCCCAATAGTAGCAACTATTGCTGGGCATCTATTGTGCTGTCTCAATTATCATGGGGTTGAGGACTTATATTTGAAACAGAACCTTGTAGCATTTGCTAGTGATGGGGCAAGTGTCATGCTAGGTGTCAAATCTGGCATTGCAACAATTCTCAAGGAACTTTACCCTGATATAATAATCTGACACTATCTTAATCACAGATTAGAACTTGCAGTAGATGATGCAGTGAGAGAAGTTCATGGAATTAATAATTTTAAAGCATTTATGGACAAATTGTACTCAGTTTACAGAAGATCACCTCTAAATCAAAAGGATTTATCTGAATGTTCCTCTCAATTTGAGTAACAGATTTACAAAATAGACCGTGTTCTGAGCACCAGGTGGGTGGCCAGAGGCCATGTTCTGAGCACCAGGTGGGTGGCCAGAGGCTGTGTTCTGAGCACCAGGTGGGTGGCCAGAAGCCGTGTTCTGAGCACCAGGTGGGTGGCCAGAGGCCATGTTCTGAGCACCAGGTGGGTGGCCAGAGGCCATGTTCTGAGCATCAGGTGGGTGGCCAGAGGCCGTGTTCTGAGCTCCAGGTGGGTGGCCAGAGGCTGTGTTCTGAGCACCAGGTGGGTGGCCAGAGGCCATGTTCTGAGCACCAGGTGGGTGGCCCGAGGCCGTGTTCTGAGCACCAGGTGGGTGGCCAGAGGCCATGTTCTGAGCATCAGGTGGGTGGCCAGAGGCCATGTTCTGAGCACCAGGTGGGTGGCCAGAGGCCATGTTCTGAGCATCAGGTGGGTGGCCAGAGGCCGTGTTCTAAGCTCCAGGTGGGTGGCCAGAGGCTGTGTTCTGAGCACCAGGTGGGTGGCCAGAGGCCATGTTCTGAGCACCAGGTGGGTGGCCAGAGGCCATGTTCTGAGCATCAGGTGGGTGGCCAGAGGCCATGTTCTGAGCATCAGGTGGGTGGCCAGAGGCTGTGTTCTGAGCACCAGGTGGGGGGCCAGAGGCCATGTTCTGAGCTCCAGGTGGGTGGCCAGAGGCCGTGTTCTGAGCTCCAGGTGGGTGGCCAGAGGCCATGTTCTGAGCACCAGGTGGGTGGCCAGAGGCCATGTTCTGAACACCAGGTGGGTGGCCAGCTCGTTTTATACAGTTTCAGCAGTGTGGAAAAATTATGAAGCACTTTGTTTTAATTTTGAAAAAGCAGTGAAACAAGATTTGGAAGTATTAGAAAAACCTATGAAAGTCTGTTGAAAAAGCTAACTTAAGAACAGTTTTTATTGGATTTAGCTCTAATGTATGACACGTTGTATGAACTTGGTTTACTGTCAGGGTGTCTACAGAAACGCTCTACTTCGATTGTGTATGATGACAAACTGATTCAATGGAGCATAAGGTCATTGCATAGACTAAAAGAGAAACCTGGCACTAGAACTGTAGATGATCAAAAGTCAATTGAAAAGGGGAAGTTTGGAGGCATTACCATAACAAGCAACAAGACAATTGTCTCTATTAATTATCAACAGTTTCTTGCTATTCTTGTGAACAATTTGTAGCACCATATGCTCACGACAACATCCATGAAAGGCTCTCTAACTCCTGAACCTCAAAGTATGTATAAATCACTATTAAGTGAAATGTGTGTACAGTACTTATCGACCTCCTGCATCGGTACTTTGCCTGTTTTGGGCGAGTGCTTCAATAACGGATGAATGCCGTCTTCTCCGGGAGGTGGAAGGGGGGGGAGTCCCATGTGGGATTCGCACTCTCACCATGCGCCTCAGGAGTCCTGTTCCATCGTCGTTCATGCTGATGGGTCACTTTCTTCGTGTGTTTCATGTGGGCCAGCCCTGGACTTGTTTCTGGTGCGGACTATAGGGCCACCAGGCTGCGGGTTGTGAGTCGTGCCGGGTCACCCCCTGTTAACCTCTACTGGGAGGAGGATTGAAGGGGCTCCTCACTCCAATCGCGAGGGGGCTGTCTCCTGTGGTGTGCGATCGTCCGGTGCTCCCTATTGTGGAAGGTTTGGTTCTCGGGGGTCGTACTTTAAAGGCGCATCTGCCGGAGGTTGTGATGCAGGGTGTTGGGAGTGATAGCTCAGACAATCGGTGTACTGGTGGATACTGTGTACATACAAAAGAATGGGGGTGGTAGGAGAAGATAATATTAGTGTTCAGTGAGAAACCACAAGGTCTCCTCTGAATACTTTTTATTTTCTTCTCCGAGGCAATGGGTCCCCACATTGGCACCAGAGGTGGTACCCTCACAAACTTTATTATATATATATATATATATATATATATATATATATATATATATATATATATATATATATATATATATATATATATATATATATATATATATATATATATATATATATATATATATATATATATATATATATATATATATATATATATATATATATATATATATATATATATATATATATATATATATATATATATATATATATATATATATATATATATATATATATATATATATATATATATATATATATATATATATATATATATATATATATATATATATATATATATATATATATATATATATATATATATATATATATATATATATATATATATATATATATATATATATATATATATATATATATATATGTGTGTGTGTGTGTATATCACGAAAATAAACACGTGATTAAGAATGTGACAATGTCAGACCACGGAGGAAAAATTAAAAATTTTCATTTTTCCTCCGTGGTCTGACATTGTCATATATATATATATATATATATATATATATATATATATATATATATATATATATATATATATATATATATATATATATATATATATATATATATATATATATATATATATATATATATATATATATATATATATATATATATATATATATATATATATATATATATATATATATATATATATATATATATATATATATATATATATATATATATATATATATATATATATATATATATATATATATATATATATATATATATATATATATATATATATATATATATATATATATATATATATATATATATATATATATATATATATATATATATATATATATATATATATATATATATATATATATATATATATATATATATATATATATATATATATATATATATATATATATATATATATATATATATATATATATATATATATATATATATATATATATATATATATGCATGCATGCATGCATGCAATTGACGATCACAAAACACTGATCATTTTATGCGGAAAATCCACAGAGAAATATGAAATGAGGTGAACGTTTCGGCTTTGTTAAAGCCTTTGTCAACACCAGACTGACTAAGGAGAAGATTGATTGATAAAGATTAAGCCACCCAAGAGGTGGCACAGGCATGAATAGCCCGTAAGTGGTACAATTTTTTTTTTTTTTTTCCCCAGTGTTCTGAGGTTGCATTTAACCATCAAGCTGTTATCGTGGGGGAGGATACTGCTTCACAGTCTTTATGAGGGTGTCCAGCTGCTGGACACCTTTGTTGACCAGGAGAGTGGCTGTGTTGATGGCTTCAGGGTGGCCACTGCATGATTCAGGAACTCTTAAAGCTCTTCTAAGGTCATTGGTTGCTTCACATTCCAGAAGATAGTGAAGTAATGGCTTTTCTGTGACAGTTTGGCAGAAGATGCACTCTCTCTCTCGGGGTTCACCAATCTCCCAGTTGCACCTGTAACCTAGACGTAGTCTATATAGCCTAACTGCTATTTCCCTGTGGATTCCTTTTGGGATATTTAACCTTTCTAATTTGGTTGCCTGAAGATACCATGTTGCAGATGGTGAACCTTCAGCTATTCTCTGGTGTAGGTAGGCTTTGTTGAGATGTGAGAGTTTTTTGGTGATGATGTTTTTTATGTTCTCTAGGCTGGGTTGAATTGTTTTATGTATCACTGGATGACGAGTTGCCAATTTAGCAATTTCATCAGCTTTTTCATTTAATGGGATTCCAATATGGGATGGGATCCAGTTTAAAGTTATGTTGAGGCCTTTGCCTTTAGCGACTGCTCCTTGATACAAAATGGTGGTAATTATTTCCACATTATCTTTCCACTGTTTTTGTCCTAGTATTTGAAGTGCAGCTTTTGAGTCTGTGTGTATGATTGCATTTTTAGTGTTTTGTGCAATCACATATGCGAATGCCTGTTGTATGGCGAACAGCTCAGTTTGGGTTGATGATACTAGTCCTCCCAGTCTCCAATATGCCTGAACGCTGGTCGTGCAAAGAGCAGCGCCAGCACTATCATTTTCTGTGTCCACCGATCCGTCTGTGAAGATGTGGGTGGCTCCTGCTACTGCTATGCTATACATTTGCTCTTCTATTATGCGCCTTAGGATTGTCGGATCATAGGCAGCCTTTTTCATTGGGAGACTTTCTATTACTATTTTGAAAGTAGGCTCTTCCCACGGCGCGGAAGGAGTGTAATTTGGGTGTGGATGATCACCCTCTCTATCAAGAATCATGTTTTTTAAATGTAGTCTGTTTAGGACTTTTCCTGCTCTTGCAACCCAAGAGTTTCCATTGTTTTGGCCTAGTCCAACCACCAAAGCCTGCCGTACTGGGATTGGATCAGAAGAAATAATTATCTTACTGATAATTGTAGCTGTCCTTTGTGATATTCTTTCTTGTAGAGAGGGCAAACCCGTCTCCAGTCTAAGAGTTTCAAGCCTGGTCCACATGGGGGCTCCCAGTGCAGCTATCATAGCATTGTTTTGGGCAACTTCAAGCTTTTTCCACTGTTGGTGTGATAGATTTGTGAGTGCAGGTGCGGCATAATCGATCACTGATCTGACTGCCTGTACATAGTATGTGCGAAGGACTTGCAGATTGGCTCCTCCAGAAAGGGAGGTTAGCGACCTGAGGATTGCCGTCCGGGCCGCAGTTCGCTCTCTCAAGTAAGTGACCTCAGCATTGAAATTCATGTGTGTGTCCAGGATGATTCCTAGATACTGATAGGTGTCGACCCATTCTATTGGTTGACCCTGTACTGTGAGTTGGATGTTGGGCTTCGCTATTTTTATGGGCATGGCCTTTGACTTTGAGGGGTTGAGTTTGATCCCAATCTGTTTTGCCTCTTTACTGATGCAGTCTAAGCATTTGGGTGCAAGGCGCGCCGCATCCCTTCCTTTTATGATGATGACAAAGTCGTCCGCGTAGTTTAGCAGCCTGCAGTGATGTGGGAGTTTCAACCTCATTATTCTTTCCATTAAACAGTTGAAGAGAAGAGGGCTAAGAATACCTCCTTGCGGTGTACCATTTTCATGTCTTTTGTACTTAGAGACTGTGCCATGAAGTTTTACTCTTGCTTCTCTGTTTATGAGACAGTTTTTGGTCCAGGAGAGCAGGTTGCCTCTGACCTCTTTGTCAATGAGGCAGCAGAGAATAGCTGGGGCGCTAGCCAGTTCAAAGGCTTTTTCGAGGTCCAGGAATATCAGCATCCCTGGTCTGTCATTCAAGTGGGCTAACAGAGTTGTAATACATTCCACTGTGCCAACCCCTCTTCTATAGGCATACATATCATGGTGCAGTTTAGGCATTTTCCACTCCAGTCTGTTGAGTGCCATTCTGTCAGCCGTCTTGGCTGTACAGCTTTGGAGAGAGATGGGCCTGGGATTAGCTGGATCTTTGGGTTTTGGGATCGGCACTATGTCTGCTCTATTCCAAGCAGAAGGTCTAGTTTGAGAAGTCCAGGCTAAATTAATTAACCTTAGGTATGCAGCGTCTCCCTCTGGGCCGAGGTTTCTAATCATTTTATAGGTTATTTTGTCGGCTCCAGGGGATGTATCCTTGGAGTTTTTCTTAGCCCGATTGAGCTCATCCAGTGTGAAGGGGGCATTAGTATCAGAGACTTCTTCACATGCTGTAAGGATTCTGTGCCACCTTTCTTCCTCTAGTTCGGTCTGTACTGCTAATACATCTGGTGGAAGTTGATTGCTGGCTGCTCTCTCTGCAAACCTGGTTGACAGTACTTCGGCTTCCTGTTGAGGATCCTTGGGGTGTGGAGCTTTAGGTGTTTTATTCCCTTTGGCCCGGTGAATTTGCTGCCACATCTCCCCGAGAGAGGTGTGTTCATTCAGGTGTGAACACCATTCTAGCCACTTTTGTTCTTTTATTTGTCTGGTCTCTCGATGTACATGTTCCTTGACCTCACAAAGTAAGATCCTGTTGCGGGCACTTGGCTGCTTTTTGTATAGCTTTCTTGTTCTATTGAGTCTATGGTTGAGTTCTTTGACACGTTCGCAATAGTACCAATGATCTTTATGGTGTCCGGTGGACTGTTTTTTCAGTGGGATTGAGTGGTTGGCTGCACTTTGAATCGCTTTGACAAATTCTTGTTCTGCCTGATTAATGTCTTCGGGAAGATCATAGTTTCTTTGCCACTCTGAAATGAGGTTTTGAAATCGGTCCCAGTTTGCTAAAGCAAAGTTCCAGGCTTCAGATGGAGGCGGAGGTGGGGTGGGTAGGTCTAACTGAAGATCAATTTGGACCCCATAGTGGTCGCTTGTGAGTGTGGGCTCAACTGACCATGTTGCTGCATCTCTTAGGGAGGCTGAAACGAAGGTCAGGTCTAATCTGCCTCCTTGGATGTGGGTAGGTTCATTCTTGTTTAGGATTTGTATTTCTGGAAGCTGGTCCAGTAGATGTGTAATGTGTATGCCGGCTTCATTTGTTTTGTTCGAGCCCAGTGCCAATCGATGATGGGCATTAAAATCTCCACAAATGAATGTGTTTGTTGTTGTCGCGTGTCCAAATAACACAGAGAGATCCATTTCGGCTTGTGGAGACCTGTACACATTGAACACTTCAAGTTTGTCGTGTCTTAGCTCAATGGTGACTCCCATTACCTCTGTCCCTGCTCCACAATTGGGTGGGCTGGTTATGGATTTGGAGATCAGGTCACATTTTACATAGATTGCACATCCCCTGGATTGCCCATTGATCCATGGAAGGAAGAAGCCTCGATAGCCTGAGATTTTAGGTTCTAATCCGGCTCGAAGCAAGCTCTCCTGTAGTATCAGGATGTCTATGCCTTTGGTTGCTGCTATGCATTGCAAGTGTTGCAATTTAGTGCGCAGTCCTTGCGCATTCCATTGCAGGATCTTTAGAATTCTAGGTTCTTGGAATGTGCTGATAATTCCGTGGTATCCATGGAGTCTGATGAACACGCCATGGAGGTTGCAATTGGGGTATAGGTTCTTAGTGGTCCTGAAATTGCCTCATCAATGTCGCTTTCCGACGACCTGGACTCTATCTGCTTTTTATGGGGGTGCCTCTTGCCCTGCTATCTTGACGGTGTGGATATTACATCTTCGAATTTTTTGAGCTTGTGCTCAATTGTCTTCCGAGTCTCTGTGGTTTGCATGATTCCATGTGAAGACAGCAGACTTTCGATTAACTCAGTGACCAAAGTTTTGAGCATTGGCCAGAGAGCGTTCAGTTCAGTGGGAGCACTATTTAATGTTGTGCAGGTTGAGGGCCTAGTGGCTTTTAGACCCTTCTCGGTGGTAACTTTGGCACTGGAATTGCTACTCCTATTAACCCCAGTGTGCTTGCTGGATGAAATGGGAGGCCGACTGCTTTGAACATGAGTCTTGTGTCCTCCATCTTTCTTTTTGTCCTGTACTGTCTTCTCACCCTTCACCATGGCCGATGGTGAAGGGCCGTGTGCCCTCTCTTCCTGAATGGGTAGACCCCACGCGGTTTTAGTGGGCATGGGAGCTGGTATTCGTTTTGGTGGGGGTTTCGGCTCCGCTGTTGGCGTGGTGGGGTTCGTTTGAAGCCTTTTGAGCCTTTCAGGGCATTTCAAGTTCCAGGCATGATGTGCCTTGGAACAATTTGGGCATTTTGCCTGAACAGGGTGGTTTGCCTTGAATTTATCAATACATGTTTTTGTATCATGGGGCTGGCTGCAGACTCCGCACCTCACTGGGCGTTGGCAGCCATCTTTGTGATGCCCAAATCTCTGACATCTAAAGCATCTTAGGGGTTCTGGGGTGTAAGGCCTGTGTTGGAACACCCCCCAGATTCCAAGGTCAAGTTTTTCCGGGATCCGTCCTCTTACTGTGAGAAGGACTTGTCGAGTTTCTTGTTTTGTTCGTACTTGGCATCTCTCTGCTGACACCACATAGTTCAGCTTTTCGGGATGGCTAAGGGCCATATGCAAGGGATAGTGGAGGACAATGATTTTACTTATTTTATCCTCTGGTTTCAGTTCCTCACATTTTGCGTAATTTTTTAGAATCGTAGCGGCCGACTCGTCTTTTGGCCTCAGAATGTATTCTCCTTTGAGATTAGGTTTTGCCCTGACCTGGAGCTGGGGGTACTCTTTTTCCAGGTCCACTACAGTAGCGTAGGAAGACTTACCTTCCGTGTGCTGCACTTTGAAGACCGGAAACGTAGATCTAGTCTGAGGCGCTGGGAGAGCTGGAGAAGCTGGAGAGATTAATGGGCGATGGGTCGTAATGGAGTGGCTTGTCCTGTTAGCCTTATTCACGTGATGCCACTCGCCGTCACTTTCGGAACTGGTATCCATTATCGATGGTCTTTTCCTACTCTGAGCAGCATTGCTGGATCGATTATAAGTCAATTGGGATTCCATGATGAAATTTCAAATGATCACTTGTGGAGTGGTCTGGTGAGTGAAGGACGTGACGTCTGGTGTACAACTACACAACTGAATCTCTGTGTAAGGAGAAGGGAGAAGGGGAGGATATATAGGCCGACACCTGACCAACCCATCCTTAGGGTTGGTCAGGTGTAATTAACCAAAAAAGGTATAGCTTAGCTTAGAATGGTCAAAGAGGATTAAGCGGTCAGAGAATAAGGATGAAAGATTAAAGAAAAGCCTCATGAACACACAATATATGAATATACAATTATAATGAGACATTGTAAGCCTCTCTATCAGAGTTGTTTCTTAAACTGTTGTGCAATATTATAACTTAAAAATGGATCACGTTTGTACATTCCAGTACTAACATTAAGAAGATTTGGACACTGACTGATTAGAGCAGACTCAATCAAATTCCGTTTCACGAAATCCCCACAATTGGTAATGCTTTTTGCCCCATTCCAGTTAATATTGTGATCGCATAAATTCGTATGTAGATACAATGCATTAGACGTTTGGGCAGTTCTAATACTATAAGCATGTTGTGACAACCGCAATTGTAAGGACTTTCCTGTTTGTCCAAGGTACACAGAATCACAATCATTGCAGGGAATCGAATACACACAACCTGCTGTATCAGGGGAGTTTTTTATTAAATTAAATATCTAGGCTAACAAGTCGATCCCCCTCTCTTCCTTACATGTATGGTCTTATAAAAACTCATAAGCCATATAATCCGGCAAGGCCAATTATTAGTTCAATTGGTTCGGCGGCTTATAAACTCTCTAAGTGGTTAGTTAAAGTTTTGTCCCCTATAGTTGGTACTATTTCCAACTCACACTTGACAAACAATGTGGACTTAGTTAATAAGCTATCCACACTGAATTTAAATTTTGATTTTAAACTTATAAGTTTCGATGTGACCTCTTTATTCACTAAAGTTCCTGTTGATGATCTGTTAGAATTTCTACGTGAGGAACTGCCTAAATATAATTTGAGCTTGCAGACCAATAAAGTATTGGAACTTATTAAATTGTGTATAAAAGACAATTATTTTAGTTTTAATGGAAAATTTTTCAAACAAACATTTGGTATGGCGATGGGCAATCCCCTGTCCCCAGTTTTAAGCAATTTGTATATGGAATTCTTTGAAACAAAAATCTTATCCAGGATTATCCCGGCTAATGTAGTTTGGTTTAGGTATGTTGATGATATTTTGTGCTTATGGCCGTGCAACAAAGACCAGATAGTTTTTCTTAATGAACTCAATTCTTTGGTACCTTCTATAAAATTCACTTGTGAAACTGAGGAAAATGGTACTCTTCCGTTTTTGGACATTATGATTCATAGAGTCACTAGAAAGTTCAAATTTAATGTGTATAGGAAACCTACCAACGTGGGGTCGTATGTTCATTTTTATTCGAATCATCATAGTAAAGTTAAACAGGCAGTATTTTCAGGAATGTTTCTACGAGCTTTGAGGATTTGCAGCCCTGAGTTTTTTGATGAAGAGATTGCTAAAATATATGAAATTGGGAAGAGTTTACAATATCCTAAGAGGTTTTTGGATTTCTCGTTTGTACAAGCCAAGCGTACGTTTTATAATCACGTCCCTAAGGCGAAACCAAAAATTATTAACTCATTGGTGGTACCTTATGCGAGTGGACTTGAAAAATTGTCTCTGATTTTTAAGAAACTTAATATAAATTTGGTGTTTACTAATAGTACGATCAAATCCAATTTAATAAAAAACTCCCCTGATACAGCAGGTTGTGTGTATTCGATTCCCTGCAATGATTGTGATTCTGTGTACCTTGGACAAACAGGAAAGTCCTTACAATTGCGGTTGTCACAACATGCTTATAGTATTAGAACTGCCCAAACGTCTAATGCATTGTATCTACATACGAATTTATGCGATCACAATATTAACTGGAATGGGGCAAAAAGCATTACCAATTGTGGGGATTTCGTGGAACGGAATTTGATTGAGTCTGCTCTAATCAGTCAGTGTCCAAATCTTCTTAATGTTAGTACTGGAATGTACAAACTTGATCCATTTTTAAGTTATAATATTGCACAACAGTTTAAGAAACAACTCTGATAGAGAGGCTTACAATGTCTCATTATAATTGTATATTCATATATTGTGTGTTCATGAGGCTTTTCTTTAATCTTTCATCCTTATTCTCTGACCGCTTAATCCTCTTTGACCATTCTAAGCTAAGCTATACCTTTTTTGGTTAATTACACCTGACCAACCCTAGGGATGGGTTGGTCAGGTGTCGGCCTATATATCCTCCCCTTCTCCCTTCTCCTTACACCATTTGGTCACCACTTGGTCCAGGAGACATCTCCCGTCACGCAGGGTGCAGTCGCACCTCCACAGATCTCCAGTATCATCTATTGATACTGGTGATGGCTCAAAAGGGCCACCACTTACGAGCTATTCATGCCTGTGCCACCTTTTGGGTGGCTTCATCTTCATCTTAACACATTCACAAGGGAGACATCTCCCGTCATGCAGGGTGCATTTGCACCTCCACAGATCTCCAGTATCAGCTCCTGATACTGGTAATGGCTTAAAATGGCCACCACTTACGGGCTATTTATGCCCGTGCCACCTTTTGGGTTGCTTCATCTTCATCTTCTCCTTAGTCAGTCTGGTGTTGACAAAGGCTTTAACAAAGCCGAAACGTTCACCTCATTTCATATTTCTCTGTGGATTTTCCGCATATATATATATATATATATATATATATATATATATATATATATATATATATATATATATATATATATATATATTTATATATACACAACTATATTCTACCCACCTCAAGACTCCGCTCCAATATAGAAGCATCAAGAAATATGGACCAATAGGCTTTCTACAAACACTTCTATTCAATATCCATTGTTTCGTGTTCTGTCTTGTGTTGATGAAATTAATACCCTATTAATATCACCTCTTGTTCTGTCTTGTGTTGATGAAATTAATACCCTATTAATGCCACATCTTGTTCTGTCTTGTGTTAATGCCACATCACCCCTTCCACCTCACTCAAATGTAGATATAAAATCGGAGATGCGTAAGTTCTATTCAGTTGTGTATTTGTGAACTAAAGTCTTTGAAAATGTAATAAGTTTTACGAAACGCGCTCGTGTCGCGTCAGACTAGAAATAAAAATGAATTTTGGAGAATTGATTTTTGATTTACCTCCAACAGTGAAAAGAAATGTACGAAAGATTGAGAAAATTCGTGTTAGAATTATTAATCTTACTTTTTCGGTCATATTTAATAATATATGTTTATATATACACAGTATATATATATAAATGAAATACACGAGAGGATGTGTAGTGATATCTAACATATTCAGAGATTTGAGTAAGGGTACCAAGTGATGTCTGGGGCCAGAGTTGGATATTGTCCTAATAGCAGCTTTGTGTTGAGTAATTAGAGGAAGTAAATGATTTTGAGTAGTAGAACCCCAAGCACAAATACCATAGTTGAGATAAGGATAGATGAGAGAGTAACAGAGCGTCACCAGGGCAGGGCGAGGTACATAATATCTGATCTTAGAAATAATGCCAACAGTTTTTGAAACTTTTTTTGATATATTTAGAATGTGTCCCTGGAAATTCAGCTTGTGGTCAATAAGAACGCCACGGAATTTGCCATCTGCTTTGTTACAAATTTGGGTATTGTTTATCCTGAGATTTATTTGATTTGAGGATTTATTGCCAAACAGAATATAGAAAGTTTTGTCAATGTTGAGGGTGAGTTTGTTGGCAGTTAGCCAAAGATGGACTTTATTTAGCTCGGTATTCACTGTGACATTTAGAGCGAGGTCAGGACTGGAATAAATGAAGGTTGTGTTGTCAGCAAATAGAATTGGTTTGAGGTGTTGGGAGGCATTTGGAAGGTCATTAATGTAGATGAGAAAGAGGAGAGGGCCAAGTATGCTGCCCTGAGGAACACCAATGTTGATGGTAGGGTGGGAGTAATTGAATTATTCACAGAAACATACTGGAGCCTGTTAGTAAGGTAAGACTGAAGGTATTGCAGGGAGTGTCCTCTGACTATAATGATGTAATTTAAGAAGGTTTTGGTGGTTGACAGTGTCAAAAGCCTTACGCAGGTCCACAAATAACCCAACAGGGAACTCATTTTTATCTAGAGCTGCATATATCAAGTTAAGCATACTAATAAGTGCATCGTTAGTGCTTTTTTTGGGTCTGAAGCCATATTGACAAGAGCTAAGTACATTGTGTTTGGCTAGATAAGAGTAAAGTTGCTTGTAGATTAGTTTTTCAAATATTTTTGACAAGTTTGGCAGGATTGATATAGGTCTGTAGTCGTTAACATCAGTGAGATCACTACATTTGTGGACGGGGGTTACTCGCGTTTTTTTTTAGAATATCTGGAAAGGTTTGGAGTTCAAGTGACTTGTTGAAGAGCAATGCAATAGGAGCTAAAGATGTGGAGGCTTTTTTGTAAATTAAAGTTGGTATCTCCTCAAGGGCACTAGACTTGGTTTTAAGGGAAAGGATTATCTCATTATCATCAGTTGAATTTGTAGGCTTTAGGTACAGAGACTGTGGATAGTTACCTGTAAGATAGTCCTGAACATCAGTACTGGAAGATGGAATATCATTTGCAAGGGATGACCCAATGGAAGAGAAGAGCTTATTGAGCTCAAAAGCAGTGTCAGAGGCTGAAAGCTGACCATCGTTATTGGACAGGAGTATTGGTTTGTTATTTATAATCTTTGATCCCAATATTTGTGAAATTGTGCTCCAAGTTTTCTTAATGTTGCCCTTTGTTTGGGTAAATTTATCTAAGTAGTATTTAATTTTGGCTCTTCTAATTATTTTAGATAGCAATAACGAGTAATTCTTTGAAAATTCTTTGGAGACGATTCCTAACCTATACTTCTTCTCGAGGTCATGTTTATCGCCTGACTATGCATATTGGAAATATTATTAATGGCTGTTATTTTGAAGCGTAATTGAGGGTGATTGCACATATTTGAAGCTTTAAATTATGTCCTTTTACATGTAAATATGACCATAAGAGTAAATTGAGATTTTAAATTTTCTGTGTTAGGAAGAAAACGCATGCATAGCGTGGGGAACTTCTTTAATTGTTTAATTTGTTTAATAATAGTAATAATTATATTAATAACATTTATAATAATTATTATAATAATAAATTTATAATAATAATAATATGTATAATTATAATGTTTATAATAATAATGATTACAATAACATTTATATTAATTACAAAATGATTTATAATATTAAATATAATAATAACATTATTATTATTTGGCTACAGCAGGCCACTGAAGCAGAGCCCTCCAAACACTAGACCACAGCAGGCCACTGACGCAGAGCCCTCCAAATACTAGACCACAGCAGCTAGGCCACTGACGCAGAGCCCTCCAAACACTAGACCACAGCAGGCCACTGACGCAGAGCCCTCCAAACACTAGACCACAGCAGCTAGGCCACTGACGCAGAGCCCTCCAAACACTAGACCACAGCAGCTAGGCCACTGACGCAGAGCCCTCCAAACACTAGACCACTGACGCAGAGCCCTCCAAACACTAGACCACAGCAGCTAGGCCACTGACGCAGAGCCCTCCAGACACTAGACCACAGCAGGCCACTGCTTGTGTGAGTTGCTACTTATCTGCTAGCAAGAGCATCGAGCAGAACTTGCACTCTAGGGTGGGTGGCGGCCTATCAACATATATAACGAGCGTTACACATGACCGAGTCTTCATTATTATGGAAGATCTTCAGTAAGTTTATGCTTTAGAACGATGAAATAAAAGGCTGAGGACTCCTCCTTATGGAGTTCCCAGTTCAAAGTGTTTATACTCTGTGCTTTTAACGCCATTAAACAAAATGGTGTTAAATTAGGTGTTCTACTAGACAAATAACTTTGTATCCATTACAGAAATTGACCTTGTATTCCTAGCTCAGCAAGCTACTCTAGTATGATTTACCTGTTTTCCTTGTCAATTGCTGCTGATAGATCGACGAAGATTGCTCGAGGGGAAGCTTGAATATTGACAAAGTATTCAGGAAAAGATTATTGTGTGCTGGGCCCATTTGGGTCCTCTTGTCCTAGCTTCTCTCAATTTAAAGATACTGTCCTTCACCACTTTGTCTATTGCCCTCAGTGTCTTGTATGATGAGATCATATGGTCTCTGTTTCTTCTGTCCTCCAGGATTGTGAAGTCCAGGTCCTTCAACCACTGGAATTTACTGGTCGCAAATCCCTAACTGTAGCCTCTGTTTAACCCAACAGTAAAATGGGTACCTGGTTGTTAAACGATTTGGCAGGTCGTATTCCCGGGACCGTAGGATTAAGGACTTGCCCGAAACGCTACGCGTGCTAGTGGCTGTACAAGAATGTAGGAACTCTTGTATATATTAAAAAAAAAAAAACTCCTCTAGCTTAATCTTTTTAGCTCTGGGACTAATCTAGTCGCTAACCTCTGCACTTGTTTAAATTGTTTTGTTTTACAAGATGTGCATTCCAGGCTGGTGCTGCATATTTTAGTACTGGACTAACAAAGGTTGTGTCGAGTGCGTTGAAAGCGTTCTGATTTAGGTTTCTAAACAATGTTCTAATGTTTGCCAACGTCTCATATGCTGCCGATGCTATCCTGTCTACGTGTACCTCTGATGGTTGTGTTGGAATTATATTTACTCCCAAATCTCCTTCTTTCTCCTATTCCTGTAGTTGCCTTCCATTTATGATCAACTTTCTTCCTTCCCCACCCTCATTAACTTACACTTATTAGGATTGAACTCCAGCAACCATTTGCTTACCAATTCTTAGAGTTTGTCAAGGTCATTGTGTAACATTCTGCAGTCTTTCTCTGTTCAAATTCGAATATTCATGAATATGCCTTTGTCTATTTATCCAGGTAAAAGTACATACATACAAGATAAGTTACAAACATAATGTTGGATTTATAGATAGAGCTACGTAGTACATACAATACCTAAAGCCACTAGTACGCACAGCGTTTCGGGTAAGGCGTGGGAACAAACACTTAGACTAAAACTTAATACTAATTGAGATCAAACCATAAATTGAGGTGAAAAAAAAAGAACAAGGGGGAGGGAACATGGTGTAAATCAGCAGTTATACAAGTTGGTCAACAAACAGTAATGTTTGAAAATAGCAAGACAAGGGTTGACATTTAAGGGGTTATCTTGAGAGGATTTCGGGGCTTTTAGTGTCCCCGCGGCCCGGTCCTCGACCAGGCCTCCACCCCCAGGAAGCAGCCCGTGATAGCTGACTAACACCCAGGTACCTATTTTACTGCTAGGTAACAGGGATATAGGGTGAAAGAAACTCTGCCCATTGTTTCTCCCCGGCGCCCGGGATCGAACCCAGGATCACAGGATCACAAGTCCAGCGTGCTGTCCGCTCGGCCGACCGGCTCCCCGTAAGTAAGGGGTAAGGAGGGTTACATGGAGATTATTGGCATGGGGCTCAGAGATGGTAAATCGTGCCTCACAGGGTTATAGAATTCTATGACCAGGCAACAAAAATTAGGCGAGAAAGAGAAGGGTGGGCAGACTGCATTTTCTTGGACTGTCAGAAAGCTTTTGACTCAGTACCACATAAAAGGCTGTTACGAAAGTTGGAGCAACAGGCAGGAGTAAAAGGTAAGGTGCTCCAGTGGATAAGGGAGTATCTAAGCAACAGGAAACAGTGAGTAGCTGTGAGGGGGGGGTTAGGGGGAAGCATCAGAGTGGCGAGATGTCACCAGTGGAGTCCCACAAGGCTCTGTACTTGGACGCATCCTGTTTCTAATATATGTAAACGATCTTCCGGAGGGTATAGACTCATTCCTCTCAATGTTTGCTGATGATGCAAAAATTATGAGAAGAATCAAAACAGATTGTAGCGAGTAGATTATCCCAATAATATACTCGCTCCAAATGCATTGTTAATATTCCTGTCAACCTTTGGAGATGAATGAGGTGAGGCGTTGCCCGGGCAATACGGTGAGGTGTTGCCCGAGCATATAAGCAGCAGAATAGCAAACATTAACAAGAGTCTACTTTCAAGTGTGGTCTAGAGCAGACACTTGCGAGATACTGTACCGACGCTCAGTGCGCTCAACTCACACCAAAGTATCACCTGTGTACTTCTGTATATTCGACCAAATATATATATAGTATCTTAGTGTCTGTGTTTATTTGTCACCATACTTTACGTAACAATAGAACCGTTACATTGGTGACCCCAGAGAGTTTCGACGATACCCAGCCACGATGGACTACAACATGGACTCTCACTGGACCTCCACTGCTGCTGCTTGCTGTGGACCGCAGCCACCTGTCGTGGAACGTTGCCAACACCCTTGCCACAGCTATGATTTTCATCGCGATCATCTCTGCATTTTCATCTACTACGGCTTGCTGCTCCACGATCACTACTCACTCATCTGGCAGCTTCATCAGTAACTACATAATGTGGGATCTACAGCCTGTCCTGCCGACTCTCCGTCGCTGCCAGGGCACTGCTTGTTCTACAGGGGCGCCCACGAAAGCTGCTCTTTCGTCAGATTCATCTACACGTTCACTGCATTCTGATACTCTGCCGACTCAAGCACTTTGCGCAGTACAGGACTTACAGCTTGCGTTTCCGACTCTTCGTCGCCTCCAGGACAATTCAGCTCTAGCAGTGATTCTCTCGTTGTCCTAACTACGTGCCTACATTACCTCCTATTGTCCTGGTGGCCGAGCCCATCCGCCCCGGATCTAAATGCTCCACCAACAACCCAAGACGCTACAGCTTCGACACAGAGCAGACAGCAGACTACGACCGCATCGAGCCGCCACGCTCTCGCTCCCTGAGTTCAGACACACAATTCTCAATCGAGCCGCCACGCTCTCCCACATAGAGCTCCACGACTCCGGCCTCACTCAGCTCTCTGCTCTGCTCCAGGCTTCGTCTCAACGTCTGCGACACTGCTAAATCCAGAGACACATCCGCCGACTACGCAGTTCACTTTTTCGACCACAGTTACCAGCAGCACCGCCACCTACGACAACGGACGATCCTGTACGACCTCCCACCCTACAACCCCAGTTACCAGCCGCACCACAACCTGATCCTACGACGACGGACGATCCTGTGCGACTTCCCACCCTACGACCCCAGTTAGATGACATCAGCGAAGAGGAGGAAGTTAACTTTGATGGTTATGTAACGCGAGCAGGGCGTACAATTCACCGACCAGCTAAGTTCCTTGATCAAGTATTTTTCCTTTCATCCCCTGGGAGGGGGAGTTCTGTAGCGAGTAGATTATCCCAATAATATACTCGCTCCAAATGCATTGTTAATATTCATGTCAACCTTTGGAGATGAATGAGGTGAGGCGTTGCCCGGGCAATACGGTGAGGTGTTGCCCGAGCATATAAGCAGCAGAATAGCAAACATTAACAAGAGTCTACTTTCAAATGTGGTCTAGAGCAGACACTTGCGAGATACTGTACCGACGCTCAGTGCGCTCAACTTAAATGGGGATTTCGATGTGGATTCAATATATAACTTATTTAAGAATATTCTAAACAAAACACAGGAACGCAGGTTACCATACAAATTGAATAGATCGAATACTAATGACCCAAAGTGGATAACAAAGAATTTGAAGAACCTTATAGGTAAAAAGAGAGCTTGGTACAAAAGGATTAAAAATGGGGAGGTCACTTTAGAACAGGAATTCGTACAACTGGTTAGAAATGTTAAAAAAGAGATAAGGCAAGCAAAAAGAAACTATGAAGTTCGCATAGCAGGGCAAGCAAAGACAAATCCTAAAGTTTTTTTTTTCAGTTATATCGTACTAAGACTAGGGAAAGGATAGGTCCATTAAAAACTGAGACAGGTCAAATAACAGATAGTGATGAAGAGATGAGTAGTATTTTTAATAAATATTTTGTATCTGTATTTACTAAAGAGGAACTTAACAATATGCCTTCAGCCGAACAAGTCTATGTGGGTGGGGACGAGGACAGGTTGACGAGTTTAGTAGTTACCAGGGAGGATGTTCTTAAACAAATAGTAAAACTCAAACCAAACAAATCCCCAGGGCCCGATGAAGTGTTTGCCAGGGTGCTTAAAGAATGCAAAGAGGAGCTTTGTGACCCACTGTCAACCATATTTAATAAATCAATAGAGTCAGGCAGAGTGCCAGAGTTTTGGAAAGTTGCTAATGTGATACCAGTTTTTAAGAAAGTAGATAGATCACTTGCGTCTAACTATAGACCAATTAGCCTAACGTCTATTGTGGGAAAGTTACTCGAATCTATAATAGCAAATAAAATTCGTCTTCATCTTGAAAAACATAAATTAATAATTGAGTCGCAGCATGGTTTTGTAAATGGCCGTTCATGTTTAACAAATTTGTTATCTTTTTATTCTAGCATAGTTGAGGCAGTTGATAGTGGTAAGGATTGTGATGTTGTGTACCTTGACTTTAGCAAAGCTTTTGATACAGTGCCACATGAAAGACTCATTAAAAAGATAGAGTCTCATGGTATTGGGGGTGCTATATTAGGCTGGATTAGGGCATGGCTTACCAAAGGAAACAAAGAGTTAGTATAAATGGAATCAAGTCGGAGTGAGAAAATGTTGTAAGTGGAGTGCCTCAAGGCTCTGTCCTGGGACCTCTGTTGTTCATAATATATATAAATGATTTAGATTCAGGTTTGAGTAGCAACATTTGCAAATTTGCCGATAATACGAAAATCGGTAGGGAAATTAATTCGGAGGAGGACTCACTATCACTTCAAGTTGATCTAGATAGGGTTTTGAAATGGTCAAAGGATTGGCAAATGCAGTTTAATGCTGATAAATGTAAAGTTCTGAGGCTTGGTAATGATGATAGAGTTACAAGATACGAGCTAGATAGTGTTGAGATTGCGAAAGGGATCTGGGAGTTATGATTAGTAAGAATTTAAAACAAAAGGATTAATGCATAAATGTTCGTAATAAGGCAAATCGGACACTTGGATTTATTAATCGCAGCGTTAGTAACAAGACACCTGGTGTGGTTCTCAAGCTATATCTTGCTCTAGTTAGGCCCCATTTAGATTATGCAGTTCAGTTTTGGTCGCCATATTATAGAATGGATATAAATTCACTTGAACGTGTCCAGCGTAGGATGACTAAGTTAATTCCCCAAATTAGAAATCTTTCATATGAAGAAAGATTAACAAAGCTTAAGTTGCATTCACTGGAAAGGCGAAGATTTAGGGGTGATATGATAGAGGTTTACAAGTGGGTGAATGGACATAACAAAGGGGATATTAATAGGGTATTAAAAGTATCAACACAAGACAGAACACGAAACAATGGGTATAAATTGGATAAGTTTAGATTTAGGAAAGACTTGGGTAAATACTGGTTCAGTAACAGGGTTGTTGATTTGTGGAACCAATTGCCGCGTAACATTGTGGAGGTGGGGTCCCTCGATTGTTTCAAGCGCGGGTTGGACAAGTATATGAGTGGGATTGGGTGGTTATAAATAGGAGCTGCCTCGTATGGGCCAATAGGCCTTCTGCAGTTGCCTTTGTTCTTATGTTATCTGTGAGTGGGACCAGGCCGAAGGGAATACCAACCCTCCGGGGACAACCTAAGCTGCCGGTAGAAATGAGTAGCATACAAAAGTAAAGGTGTAGAGCTGTAAAGATGTTAAGATGTAAGGATGACTGGGATGTTAGAAAGAACTTTTTCAGTGTCAGAGTAGTTAATAGATGAAATGCATTAGGCAGTGATGTGGTGGAGGCTGACTCCATACACAGTTTCAAATGCAGATATGATAGAGCCCAGTGGGCTCAGGAATCTGTACATCAGTTGATTGCCAGTTGAGAGGTGGGACCAAAGAGCCAGTGCTCAACCCTTGCAACCACAACTAGGTGAGTATGCACACAAACACACACACGTACACACACAGACACAAACATACACACACTAATGCCTCTATTCACCTTGCAGTAAATAGGAACCTGAAAGTCAGGAAGCTGCTAAAGGCTGCATCTTGGGGATGTGTGTGTGTGTTAGATAAAAATATATGTTGTTTATATATGATGGAGGAAAAGAGGCCGAGAGTCGGTACATTAGACAACCGACGTTTAGAAAGGCGGGGTCCAAGAGCTAAATCTTGGAAATAATAAATTAAAATATTTAATACACACACATACATGTTTCACATGAATTTGGCTGAGGGCACACTGAGGGCTGGTGGCCCCGTCGACGGGGCAGGAAGTCGGCGGTTGATCAAAGGCCTCCCACATCCTCCACATACCTGAGGATTATTCCGGCTTAATTTTAAACGGAAGTAATGTCTTGGCGTTTACGGCTTCAGCGGGTGGGTGGGTCCGTGGGTTTATTACACTATGAGTGAAAACAATCGCCTATTCTCTATTTTATATTGCCGCTTGTAGAGCTAGAAGCTGTTGCCTCTTGTGTGCGTTGCACAAGGGGATTAATATCTTTCAATATTTCCAGTATTTTTAAAGGTATCGCTTAAATACCGAAGATACTGTTATTGGACACCGCTTAATTGACAATGTCTCAACAACGCAGGCTGAAGATGTGCGTGGCTCCTGCTACTGCAATGATGCTCATTTGCTTTTCAATGATGCGCCTTAGTTGTCCCCTCTCTAACTTACCGTTCTAAATACCCCTTCTCCATCTCTCGCAAACATTCCCCTTCATACATCTCCCCCCCTTTCCTACTGTCCCCCTGTCCATCTTTGTCGCCTTGTCCATCTTTGTCCCCCTGTCCCTCACTTTGTCCCCTTGCCCACATTTTCTGTCCTCTGTCCCCGATCCCTTTCCCCCTGTCCCCTTGTCCCCCCTCTCCATCTCTCTGTCCCCCTGTCCCTCTCTATCCCATTGTCTCTCTCTCTGTCCCCCCCTGTCTCTCTTTGTCCCCTGTTCCTCTCTGTCCTCCTGTTCCTCTCTCTGTCCCCCTGTCACTCTCTGTCCCCCTGTTCCTCTGTCCCCCTGTCCCCCTGTCCATCTCTGTCCCCCTGTCCTTCTCTCTGTCCCCTGTACCTCTCTGTCCCCCTGCCCACTCTTTCTGTCCGCTGTCCTTCATCTGTCCCCCTCCCTTTCCTCCAGTCCCCCTATCCATCTCTGTCCCCTTGTCCCTGTCTCTGTTCCCCTGTCCCTATCTCTGCCCTCTGTCCCCCTGTCCGCCCTTTCTGCCCCCCTGTTCCTGTCTTTCTCTGTCTGTCCCTGTCCCTCCCTCTGTCCCCCTGCCCACTCTTTCTATCCCCTGTCTCTCCTCTGTCCCCTCTCTCTTGGTCTCCTGCCCCCCTCTCCTCCCTCTGTCCCCCGGTCCCCCTCTCTGACCCTGTCCCTCTGTCCCTGTCCCTCTGTCTCTGTCCCTGTCCCCTTCTCTGTCCCTGTCTCCCTCTCTGTCCCACTGCCCCCCCCCCTCTGTTTCCCAGTCCCTCCTCTGGCCCTGTCCGTCTGTCCCTGTCCCTCTGTCTCTGCCTCTCCTCGTTTCTGCCATTCTCTGTGTCAGCTTATCTCTCTGTCTCTTT
The DNA here is from genome assembly GCF_040958095.1 of Procambarus clarkii. Lineage (NCBI taxonomy): Eukaryota > Metazoa > Arthropoda > Malacostraca > Decapoda > Cambaridae > Procambarus > Procambarus clarkii. The sequence goes on from NC_091151.1 coordinate 33,028,641, forward strand.
CCTCGCTCTATCTCTGTCATTCTCTCACTGACTTTGCATATCCTTATCTATCCGTCTCTGTGTCTAACATTCTCTCCCTGACTCTGTCTATATCTATTTCTCTGTCTCGGTCTTCATCTCTTTCTCTCTCTTTCTCTCCTTACATACATACATACATACATACATACATACATACATGCATGCATGCATACATACATACATACATACATACATACATACATACATACATTTATTTAACACATGTGGTACACGCACAAGGGGACACAGGTGGAAGCTGAGTACCCAAATGAGCCACAGAGAGATTATAGAAAGAACTTTTCAGTGTCAGAGTAGTTAATAAATGGAATGCATTAGGCAGTAATGTGGTGGAGGCTGACTCCATACACAGGTTCAAATGTAGATATGACAGAGCCCAGTAGGCTCAGATATCTGTACATCAGTTGATTGACGGTTGAGAGGCGGGACCAAATAGCCAAAGTTCAACCCCCGCAACCACAACTAGGTTAGTACATACATACATAAGATACAAAACAGTGAAGGATTCCCAGGTAGAACAATCAACCACAATGCCCATTACCCCTTTACCCTGTTGTCCTTAACTACACAACTATACAAGAGTCATTAACACGTGTAATGGCTGATCCCCCATCACGATAGCATGAAGACCAATTGCCTGACCCGAAGTCCGTCTTGCTCCTCAAATAATTTTCGGGTTAACATGAAAACGTCTCTCGAGTTTATCTCTCTAATGTTGTTTTCCCATCTTTCATTTTATCAGCTTAGTTCCTTTATTATGCCCCAATTACTCATCCATTGAGCGGTAGTTAAACTGAACCCAAATTTAAAAAAAGTTCCTTTTGCTAAGCAAGCTACAGTCTTGATAATGTCAGATATATTGTTTGTTAACACATTTCTCAACAATAAACAGTCAGTTTTATCAAGCTAACATATCCTAACACAACGAGTGAGAGTATTAACTGGTCTAATTATTTTATTAGACCAGTATATATATATATATATATATATATATATATATATATATATATATATATATATATATATATACATATATATATTGTGACGATAATCTCCTTCAAGAGATTGAGCCTGCTCTTCCCTCCAAAAGTTCGTCGATACATACATCTATATAAAACTACTATGGAAGAAAAATCCAACAACGACAACACCAGCAAGGTTTGCCAGAGCGCAAAACGTATGCAGCCAGGAACACCTGCTCCACCTCAAACCGCCAAACTACCTGTCTTGTCGCCTGCTCGTCGCTGATTGGCTGCGGGGTCCAGCTGCAACTGCACTCCACCCACCATACTACTTGATGTCTGGGGCCGCCACGACCTCAGTCTTCAGAATATCCCGTGCTTTCGACAAGTTAACACGTCTCGTTGGTAGACTAAGCCCCAGGCTTAAGTGTACTAAGAGAGGTGGCAGCTTGAAGCCAATATTCCGACACCTATTTACTTTGTTTGCCATAAACTTGTTATTTGCTCACTTGTCTTAACGTAACTTTTCATTTTGCCATTTGATTATTCTTATTACTTTGATTGATTTTATTATACGAATTTGTATGTCCATTTTATTCATGTTTTGCTTTCTTTAACGTAATTAAAATTTCATTGTTAAAATTTACTTGTGTTTTGTGTGTCTTCTCCTTACCTTACCACAGACGAAGTTCCAGATTTTCTATTTTTTTTTGTTAATATGTGACGAGGCCATACCCCTAGCTTTGAACAGCCGAACACCAACGCGTTACCGTCACAATATATATATATATATATATATATATATAACTGAAAACTCACACCCCAGAAGTGACTCGAACCCATACTCCCAGAAGCCACGCAACTGGTATGTACAAGACGCCTTAATCCACTTGACCATCACGACCGGACATAATGAGGTGATAGCCGAGGCTATATGAACCACCCCACCGCCGGCACTCGGATAGTTATCTTGGGCATAGCATTTTACCAAATCACCTCATACTTTGGGGCACACGTGAGGAACACAAATGCGAACAAGCCTGAATGGTCCCCAGGACATATGCAACTGAAAACTCACACCCCAGAAGTGACTCGAACCCATACTCCCAGAAGCCACGCAACTGGTATGTACAAGACGCCTTAATCCACTTGACCATCACGACCGGACATAATGAGGTGATAGCCGAGGCTATATGAACCACCCCACCGCCGGCACTCGGATAGTTATCTTGGGCATAGCATTTTACCAAATCACCTCATACTTTGGGGCACACGTGAGGAACACAAATGCGAACAAGCCTGAATGGTCCCCAGGACATATGCAACTGAAAACTCACACCCCAGAAGTGACTCGAACCCATACTCCCAGAAGCCACGCAACTGGTATGTACAAGACGCCTTAATCCACTTGACCATCACGACCGGACATAATGAGGTGATAGCCGAGGCTATATGAACCACCCCACCGCCGGCACTCGGATAGTTATCTTGGGCATAGCATTTTACCAAATCACCTCATACTTTGGGGCACACGTGAGGAACACAAATGCGAACAAGCCTGAATGGTCCCCAGGACATATGCAACTGAAAACTCACACCCCAGAAGTGACTCGAACCCATACTCCCAGAAGCCACGCAACTGGTATGTACAAGACGCCTTAATCCACTTGACCATCACGACCGGACATAATGAGGTGATAGCCGAGGCTATATGAACCACCCCACCGCCGGCACTCGGATAGTTATCTTGGGCATAGCATTTTACCAAATCACCTCATACTTTGGGGCACACGTGAGGAACACAAATGCGAACAAGCCTGAATGGTCCCCAGGACATATGCAACTGAAAACTCACACCCCAGAAGTGACTCGAACCCATACTCCCAGAAGCCACGCAACTGGTATGTACAAGACGCCTTAATCCACTTGACCATCACGACCGGACATAATGAGGTGATAGCCGAGGCTATATGAACCACCCCACCGCCGGCACTCGGATAGTTATCTTGGGCATAGCATTTTACCAAATCACCTCATACTTTGGGGCACACGTGAGGAACACAAATGCGAACAAGCCTGAATGGTCCCCAGGACATATGCAACTGAAAACTCACACCCCAGAAGTGACTCGAACCCATACTCCCAGAAGCCACGCAACTGGTATGTACAAGACGCCTTAATCCACTTGACCATCACGACCGGACATAATGAGGTGATAGCCGAGGCTATATGAACCACCCCACCGCCGGCACTCGGATAGTTATCTTGGGCATAGCATTTTACCAAATCACCTCATACTTTGGGGCACACGTGAGGAACACAAATGCGAACAAGCCTGAATGGTCCCCAGGACATATGCAACTGAAAACTCACACCCCAGAAGTGACTCGAACCCATACTCCCAGAAGCCACGCAACTGGTATGTACAAGACGCCTTAATCCACTTGACCATCACGACCGGACATAATGAGGTGATAGCCGAGGCTATATGAACCACCCCACCGCCGGCACTCGGATAGTTATCTTGGGCATAGCATTTTACCAAATCACCTCATACTTTGGGGCACACGTGAGGAACACAAATGCGAACAAGCCTGAATGGTCCCCAGGACATATGCAACTGAAAACTCACACCCCAGAAGTGACTCGAACCCATACTCCCAGAAGCCACGCAACTGGTATGTACAAGACGCCTTAATCCACTTGACCATCACGACCGGACATAATGAGGTGATAGCCGAGGCTATATGAACCACCCCACCGCCGGCGGTGGGGTGGTTCATATAGCCTCGGCTATCACCTCATTATGTCCGGTCGTGATGGTCAAGTGGATTAAGGCGTCTTGTACATACCAGTTGCGTGGCTTCTGGGAGTATGGGTTCGAGTCACTTCTGGGGTGTGAGTTTTCAGTTGCATATGTCCTGGGGACCATTCAGGCTTGTTCGCATATATATATATATATATATATATATATATATATATATATATATATATATATATATATATATATATATATATGTCGTACCTAGTAGCCAGAACTCACTTTTTGGCCTACTATTCAAGGCCCGATTTGCCTAATAAGCCAAGTTTTCCTGAATTAACATATTTTTTCTAATTTTTTTCTTATGAAATGATAAAGCTACCCATTTCATTATGTATGAGGTCAATTTTTTTTTTATTGGAGTTAAAATTAACGTAGATATATGACCGAACCTAACCAACCCTACCTAACCTAACCTAACCTATCTTTATAGGTTAGGTTTGGTTAGGTAGCCGAAAAAGTTAGGTTAGGTTAGGTTAGGTAGGTTAGGTAGTCGAAAAACAATTAATTCATGAAAACTTGGCTTATTAGGCAAATCGGGCCTTGAATAGTAGGCCAAAAAGTGAGTTCTGGCTACTAGGTACGACATATATATATATATATATATATATATATATATATATATATATATATATATATATATATATATATATATATATATATATATATATAATGTCGTACCTAGTAGACAGAACTCACTTTTTGGCCTACTATGTAAGGCCCGATTTGCCTAATAAGCCGAGTTTTCCTGAATTAATATATTTTTTCAATTTTTTTTCTTATGAAATGATAAACCTAACCATTTCATTATGTATGAGGTCAATTTTTTTTTATTGGAGTTAAAATTAACGTAGATATATGACCGAACCTAACCAACCCTACCTAACCTAACCTAACCTATATATATATATATATATATATATATATATATATATGACCCCTCACTTGCTCTGGTGCTCTTGGGAGGGATATATATATATATATATATATATATATATATATATATTAGTATATTTTGGTAGCAGTCTTTCCTGTAGACATATTTTATTAAATATGACCGAAAAAGTAAGATTAATAATTCTAACACGAATTTTCTCAATCTTTCGTACATTATGCTTCACTGTAAGGCAGGTTCTAGTCAATAACGGCTTCTCCAATGGTTTCATCGAAGACATCATAAGAAGGAAAGTGAAAAGCCATGCAACCTCCGAAGAGACAACTAACACAACACCTATACCCCCTATTAGACTATTTTACAGGAACTTCTTTTCCACAGCTCATAAAACAGAGGAAAGGGTCCTGAAAGATATTGTTAATAGAAACGTTATCCCTACAGACAAAAATCAGAGGATACAACTGACGATTTACTATAAAACCAGAAAAACGGCCAGCCTACTCATGAGAAACTCTCCAGACACGAAACAGAACGCTTTAAAAGAGACTAACGTCGTCTATGCCTTCAAATGCCCACTTGGGGACTGTAAGCTCCAAAAAACCCAGTATATAGGCAAGACAACAACATCTCTTTCTAGGCGTTTAACGATGCATAAACAACAGGGCTCCATTAAGGAACATATAATCTCTTCCCATAACCAAACCATCGCCAGAGAAATCCTAGTAAACAACACAGAAATCATCGATAGATACAGCGATAGCAGGCGGCTCGACGTTTGCGAGGCACTACACATCAAGAAGTCAACACCAGCAATCAACAGCCAATTATTGCACAACTATATTCTACCCACCTCAAGACTCCGCTCCAATATAGAAGCATCAAGAAATATGGACCAATAGGCTTTCTACAAACACTTCTATTCAATATCCATTGTTTCGTGTTCTGTCTTGTGTTGATACTTTTAATACCCTATTAATATCCTCTAATGCCACATCATCCTTCCCACCTTACTCAAATGTAATGCCACATCACCCTTCCCACCTCACTCAAATGTAGATATAAAATCAGGGAAACGCAAGTTCTAATCAGTTGTGTATTTGTGAAGTCTTTGAAAATGTAATAAGTTTTACGAAACGCGCCCGTGTCGCGTCAGACTAGAAATAAAAATGAATTTTGGAGAAGTGATTTTTGATTTACCTCCAACAGTGAAGCATAATGTACGAAAGATTGAGAAAATTCGTGTTAGAATTATTAATCTTACTTTTTCGGTCATATTTAATAAAATATATATATATATATATATATATATATATATATATATATATATATATATATAGTGCCTGTTCATTACAACTATTTAACACTGGGAAGGGATCAGGATAAGGATTTGGGATGGGATGGGGAGGAATGGTGCCAAGCCACTTGGACGGCGGTCGGGGATTGAACGCCTAGGACTGCTACTGTGCATTTAAATTACTAACTTACCTGAGAGTCTATATCCCTACATGTCAATGTTTGTGTATACTGGTAATGTGAGGAACATACAGAAGATAAGGGTAGCTGAACACCACAAAATGCTGATGGACAACTTTATTAAAGTTGCATAATGAAATGTGTAAGTACTTCATTCATAATGATGTGCTGCCCGAAATCTCAGCGAAGTATCAAAAATTTGCTTACTGTAGGTAATGCATGCACATGACTGTAAAGCTGCCGCCCAGTTGGGTGGGTGTGGAGCACATGACTGTAAAGCTGCCGCCAAGTTGGGTGGGTGTGGAGCACATGACTGTAAAGCTGCCGCCCAGTTGGGTGGGTGTGGAGCACATGACTGTAAAGCTGCCGCCCAGTTGGGTGGGTGTGGGGCACATGACTGTAAAGCTGCCGCCCAGTTGAGTGGGTGTGGAGCACATGACTGTAAAGCTGCCGCCCAGTTGGGTGGGTGTGGAGCACATGACTGTAAAGCTGCCGCTCAGTTGGGTGGGTGTGGAGCACATGACTGTAAAGCTGCCGCCCAGTTGGGTGGGTGTGGAGCACATGACTGTAAAGCTGCCGCCCAGTTGGGTGGGTGTGGAGCACATGACTGTAAAGCTGCCGCCCAGTTGGGTGGGTTTGCAGCAAGACTAGTAACTGTGTGACTCACTATAGATGTAAAGTGCCTTTTATAGTGACTGTTGTGAGCCTCTTGTTGATCCTGTGACACAAAGATTATTGATGTGTGTATTTGTGTAGGTGATTAAATATGTATGTGTATGTATATATGTATACGTGTATATATATATATATATATATATATATATATATATATATATATATATATATATATATATATATATATATATATATATATATATATATATAGTAGTAGGCATCCTTCAGTCTCGGGAGACTATGGAGTTGCGCCCTAGTTGTCAATCCTGGTGCAGCGTCTGGTGTGACTGATGAGGCCAATCCGAGAGTGGCAGTCCATCCCACACCGAGCACAAACGAAGTCCGATTCTGGTCTGTCTTCCTGGTTACCGGCTTTCCTTCTCTGTCTCTTTGCCTCCGATTCCTTGGCAAGTGACTCCTCGAACTTGGAGAGACCTCGTTGAACAGACTGCCTCCAGGCTGAACGGTCTGTAGCCAGTCTCTCCCATATAGCAAGATCGACGTCCATGGCTTTCAGGTCCCTTTTGCATACGTCTTTGTACCGTAGCTGGGGCTTGCCTACTGGACGCTTTCCCTGCCTCAGCTCTCCATACAGGAGATCCTTGGGGATCCTGCCGTCGCCCATTCGCACAACGTGCCCGAGCCAGCGCATTCGTCTCTGTTTCAGCATTGTGTACATGCTGGTGATTCTTGCTCTCCCCAAGACGTTGTTGTTTGTCACCTTGTCCTGCCAGGTGATGTCCAAGATGTGTCGAAGGCAGCGCATGTGGTAGGCATTCAGCCGTCTTTCCTGACGGGCGCGGAGTGTCCAAGACTCACTGCCATAAAGGAGAGTGCTCAGGACACAGGATCTGTAAACCTGAATCTTAGTATACTCAGTTAGCCTATTGTTGGCCCACACTCTCTTTGTCAGTTTGGACATGGTAGTAGATGCCTTACCGATGCGTTTGTTAGCTCCGTATCAAGAGAGAGGGAGTCAGAGATTGTGGAGCCCAGGTACACGAAGTCGTGAACAACTTCCAGTTTGGAATCAGAGATGCCGATGTCAGGTGGGGAGTCCACTCCTTGTCCCATGACTTGTGTTTTCTTCAGACTGATGGTGAGTCCGAAAGCCTGAGAGGCCTCGCTGAAGCGGGTTATGAGCCGTTGGAGGTCTTCAGCTGAGTGGGCAGTGACTGCTGCGTCGTCGGCAAAGAGGAAGTCGCGCAGACACCTCAGCCGAACCTTTGTCTTGGCTCTCAGCCTGGCGAGGTTAAAGAGCTTCCCATCCGACCTGGTCCGGAGGTAAATGCCTTCCGTGACAGATCCGAAGGCGTGCCGCAGCATAACTGCGAAGAAAATCCCGAATAGGGTTGGAGCCAGTACGCAGCCCTGCTTTACTCCACTTCGGATGTCAAAGGCGCCTGATGTTAGGCCATCAAAGACCACGGTGCCCCTCATGTTCTCATGGAAAGATCTGATGATGCTGAGGAGCCTGGGTGGGCATCCGATCTTGGGGAGGATCTTGAACAGGCCATCCCTGCTGACGAGGTCGAAGGCCTTCGTCAGGTCTATGAAGGCTACAAAGAGTGGCTGCTTCTGTTCCCTGCATTTCTCCTGCAGTTGTCTGAGGGAAAAGACCATGTCGATGGTGGACCTGCCAGCTCTGAATCCACATTGTGATTCTGGATAAACTCTCTCTGCAAGTACTTGGAGCCTCTTCAATGCGACTCGAGCAAACAGCTTTCCGACAATACTGAGGAGGGAGATTCCACGGTAGTTGTTGCAGTCGCCCCTGTCACCTTTATTCTTATACAGTGTGACGATGTTGGCATCCCTCATGTCCTGTGGCACCTCTCCTTCTTCCCAGCAGAGGCAGAGAATTTCGTGCAGCTCCATGAGCAGGCTACCTCTGCAGCACTTCAAGGTCTCAGCAGGAATGCCATCTTTGCCAGGAGCTTTACCAGAAGCAAGGGAGTCTAGGGCATCGCTGAGTTCTTCCAGGGTTCACTGTCGAGCTCCATTAACACAGGCAGACACTCAATGGCGCTCAGGGCATCTTCGGTGACCACATTGTCCCTGGCGTATAGCTCAGAGTAGTGCTCGACCCAGCGCTTCAGCTGCAGTGTCTGGTCCTGAATCACCTCGCCAGTGGCAGATTTCAGAGGAGCGGTCTTCTTCTGGATTGGGCCGAGGGCCTGCTTGATGCCGTCATACATTCCCCTTACATTGCCTGTATCCGCTGCAGTCTGTATCTGGGAGCAGAGCTGGAGCCAATAGTTGTTGGCACATCGCCTGGCGCTCTGCTGCACTTTGCAGCGGACGGCCCGAAGGATCTGTAAGTTGCGCCGACTTGGGCAGGCTTTGTAGGCTGCCAACGCGTTTCTCTTCTCTTCGATTACAGGTGTCATCTCTTCCGAGTGAGCCTCGAACCAGTCTGCCGACCTGCTGGTCTTCTTGCCAAAGGTGGAAATGGCAGCGTTGAACACAGCGTCTCTGAAGTGCTCCCATCTTGTACAGGCAGTGACCCCAGCTGGGCCAGGAAGAGCTTCCTCGAGCACGTGTGCAAAATCTTCCACCTTGTCCTGGTTGCGGGTCTTGGTGGTGTCGATGCGAGGTCTGCCCGCCTTTTTCGAGTGATGAATCTTCTTTGGTTGCATCTTGACCCTGCTACATACCAGGGAGTGGTCGGTGTCACAGACAGCACTCTGGTAGCTACGCGTAATCTTGACGCTGGGTAGACTTGCACGCCTGGTAAGAATCAGGTCAAGCTGGTGCCAGTGCTTGGATCTGGGGTGTCTCCAAGATACTCGGTGTTGAGGCTTTGTGCCGAAGAACGTGTTGGTGACACAAAGACCATGAAGGCAGCAGAGTTCTAGCAGACGTTGCCCGTTCTCATTCATCCTTCCTATGCCGAATTGACCCAGGCAAGTGGGCCAAATGTTGTGCTCGGCACCCACTCTGGCGTTGAAGTCGCCGAGGATGAACAGTGGCTCCTTTACAGGGATTCTCGCTATGACTCTGTTGAGGTCATCGTAGAATTTTTCCTTTGCCTCTGCTGGAGAAGTCAGGGTTGGTGCATATGCACTAATTACATTGACTGGTCCTGTTTGGGAGTACAGAGACAGAATTCGTTCGGTTTCCCCCATCGGTGGCATAATGTGTCCCAACAGTGCATTCCTGACGGCAAATCCCACACCATGTTCTCTGGTCTCATCTGGAGGTTTTCCTTGCCAGAAGAAAGAGAAGGTCCTCTCTCTCACAGATCCTGATCCTGGGAGCCTGGTCTCTTGGAGAGCAACAATATCCATCTGCAGCTTGCTCAGCTCCCTATCGATGATTGCTGTTTTTCGGGCGTCATTGATTTCTTGCAGGTCGTCAGAGAAACCTGGTGTCAGTGTCCTGACGTTCCATGTGCCCAGCTTTAGGGCAGTTGATATTTTCTTCTTTGGTTTGGTATTGCTTGGTGCAAAGTTGTCGGGCCGCTTGTCAGTTTTCACCCTAAACCCCACGCACCCAGTGAGGTTAACGGACCGTGGCGAGGCAACACCTTATTGGCTGGGGTTTGCCCAGCTTGAGGCGGGCGGTAGCTGCCCAGTGGGGCGCGATGACCCCTCCCACCGTCGGAAGCAACCCCTGGCGTCACACTCTTCGCCAATCGAGCAGAAGACTTAAAACCGGTAGACTGTCGCTTCCCGTGTTGGTTCGACGCTGTGAGGCGAAGCTGGAGTGTCCTCTCCAGGGCGCAAAGCCTGGGTAGGTAGATATGGAGGAGAAGCTGTTACCCATGCAGCAGGTCCCCCCTCTCCACGTTGCTGAAATTATCCAATAAAGGCAAATGCCAATACGCATGGTTCCAGCAACGTCGCAGGAGCTGCCAGAACGAGGTCGACGTCAACAACGAACTGCCTTAGGGGCTCCAACTCCGGATTTTTCCTCGAGGTTGACTCCTGAAGCCTTCCCAAAAACAAGGGTATGGCCGCAAGGCAGCGGAGGTTTAAAATCAGGGTTTTCCTTCCCCTAGATGGGCTGCCTTCCCAGGCTATCGAGTCCCATCTACCCGGAGCAGCTGGTTTTAAGGCGCCAGAGGCACGCCCTCGTCCCTTCTCCTGTCGGTAAAAGCAGTTCCGCCGCACTTAGACTAAGCCACCCGTGCAGGCCAGGAGTTGGACTTGGTTGTCAGAGGGTATTTGAGACGCATGCCGTATAGGAGCATTTTATAGGTCATGGGAGCTCGTCCCCCATTACCACCCCCTGGCTATGACAACCCCTTGGAACCCTTGGAACCCCTTGGAAATATATATATATATATATATATATATATATATATATATATATATATATATATATATATATATATATATATATATATATATATATATATATATATATATGCCTATACTTGCATAAACCACAAGTGAAGATAAACAATCTTTGGACAACACCCACCAGTGGGACTCGAACCCAGAAAGCACAACTACCTTCCAGTAGCTGGCATAACTAGTATGCTTTAACCCACTACGCCATCAGACCTTACAAAAGAAGTAGATAGCTCGAGATATATATCTCAAACATCTCTACCTCCCGAAGGCACCAGATGAGTGAGGGGTCAGTCTGCATTTTTCGTCAAGCCACTGTCAATGTGAGAGAACTCGTGTCCAGCTTATAAGCCTATACTTGCATAAACCACAAGTGAAGATAAACAATCTTTGGACAACACCCACCAGTGGGACTCGAACCCAGAAAGCACAACTACCTTCCAGTAGCTGGCATAACTAGTATGCTTTAACCCACTACGCCATCAGACCTTACAAAAGAAGTAGATAGTTCGAGATATATATCTCAAACATCTCTACCTCCCGAAGGTACCAGATGAGTGAGGGGTCAGTCTGCATTTTTCGTCAAGCCACTGTCAATGTGAGAGAACTCGTGTCCAGCTTATAAGCCTATACTTGCATAAACCACAAGTGAAGATAAACAATCTTTGGACAACACCCACCAGTGGGACTCGAACCCAGAAAGCACAACTACCTTCCAGTAGCTGGCATAACTAGTATGCTTTAACCCACTACGCCATCAGACCTTACAAAAGAAGTAGATAGTTCGAGATATATATCTCAAACATCTCTACCTCCCGAAGGCACCAGATGAGTGAGGGGTCAGTCTGCAATTTTCGTCAAGCCACTGTCAATGTGAGAGAACTCGTGTCCAGCTTATAAGCCTATACTTGCATAAACCACAAGTGAAGATAAACAATCTTTGGACAACACCCACCAGTGGGACTCGAACCCAGAAAGCACAACTACCTTCCAGTAGCTGGCATAACTAGTATGCTTTAACCCACTACGCCATCAGACCTTACAAAAGAAGTAGATAGTTCGAGATATATATCTCAAACATCTCTACCTCCCGAAGGCACCAGATGAGTGACGGGTCAGTCTGCATTTTTCGTCAAGCCACTGTCAATGTGAGAGAACTCGTGTCCAGCTTATAAGCCTATACTTGCATAAACCACAAGTGAAGATAAACAATCTTTGGACAACACCCACCAGTGGGACTCGAACCCAGAAAGCACAACTACCTTCCAGTAGCTGGCATAACTAGTATGCTTTAACCCACTACGCCATCAGACCTTACAAAAGAAGTAGATAGTTCGAGATATATATCTCAAACATCTCTACCTCCCGAAGGCACCAGATGAGTGAGGGGTCAGTCTGCATTTTTCGTCAAGCCACTGTCAATGTGAGAGAACTCGTGTCCAGCTTATAAGCCTATACTTGCATAAACCACAAGTGAAGATAAACAATCTTTGGACAACACCCACCAGTGGGACTCAAACCCAGAAAGCACAACTACCTTCCAGTAGCTGGCATAACTAGTATGCTTTAACCCACTACGCCATCAGACCTTACAAAAGAAGTAGATAGTTCGAGATATATATCTCAAACATCTCTACCTCCCGAAGGCACCAGATGAGTGAGGGGTCAGTCTGCATTTTTCGTCAAGCCACTGTCAATGTGAGAGAACTCGTGTCCAGCTTATAAGCCTATACTTGCATAAACCACAAGTGAAGATAAACAATCTTTGGACAACACCCACCAGTGGGACTCGAACCCAGAAAGCACAACTACCTTCCAGTAGCTGGCATAACTAGTATGCTTTAACCCACTACGCCATCAGACCTTACAAAAGAAGTAGATAGTTCGAGATATATATCTCAAACATCTCTACCTCCCGAAGGTACCAGATGAGTGAGGGGTCAGTCTGCATTTTTCGTCAAGCCACTGTCAATGTGAGAGAACTCGTGTCCAGCTTATAAGCCTATACTTGCATAAACCACAAGTGAAGATAAACAATCTTTGGACAACACCCACCAGTGGGACTCGAACCCAGAAAGCACAACTACCTTCCAGTAGCTGGCATAACTAGTATGCTTTAACCCACTACGCCATCAGACCTTACAAAAGAAGTAGATAGTTCGAGATATATATCTCAAACATCTCTACCTCCCGAAGGCACCAGATGAGTGAGGGGTCAGTCTGCATTTTTCGTCAAGCCACTGTCAATGTGAGAGAACTCGTGTCCAGCTTATAAGCCTATACTTGCATAAACCACAAGTGAAGATAAACAATCTTTGGACAACACCCACCAGTGGGACTCGAACCCAGAAAGCACAACTACCTTCCAGTAGCTGGCATAACTAGTATGCTTTAACCCACTACGCCATCAGACCTTACAAAAGAAGTAGATAGTTCGAGATATATATCTCAAACATCTCTACCTCCCGAAGGCACCAGATGAGTGAGGGGTCAGTCTGCATTTTTCGTCAAGCCACTGTCAATGTGAGAGAACTCGTGTCCAGCTTATAAGCCTATACTTGCATAAACCACAAGTGAAGATAAACAATCTTTGGACAACACCCACCAGTGGGACTCGAACCCAGAAAGCACAACTACCTTCCAGTAGCTGGCATAACTAGTATGCTTTAACCCACTACGCCATCAGACCTTACAAAAGAAGTAGATAGTTCGAGATATATATCTCAAACATCTCTACCTCCCGAAGGCACCAGATGAGTGAGGGGTCAGTCTGCATTTTTCGTCAAGCCACTGTCAATGTGAGAGAACTCGTGTCCAGCTTATAAGCCTATACTTGCATAAACCACAAGTGAAGATAAACAATCTTTGGACAACACCCACCAGTGGGACTCGAACCCAGAAAGCACAACTACCTTCCAGTAGCTGGCATAACTAGTATGCTTTAACCCACTACGCCATCAGACCTTACAAAAGAAGTAGATAGTTCGAGATATATATCTCAAACATCTCTACCTCCCGAAGGCACCAGATGAGTGAGGGGTCAGTCTGCATTTTTCGTCAAGCCACTGTCAATGTGAGAGAACTCGTGTCCAGCTTATAAGCCTATACTTGCATAAACCACAAGTGAAGATAAACAATCTTTGGACAACACCCACCAGTGGGACTCGAACCCAGAAAGCACAACTACCTTCCAGTAGCTGGCATAACTAGTATGCTTTAACCCACTACGCCATCAGACCTTACAAAAGAAGTAGATAGTTCGAGATATATATCTCAAACATCTCTACCTCCCGAAGGCACCAGATGAGTGAGGGGTCAGTCTGCATTTTTCGTCAAGCCACTGTCAATGTGAGAGAACTCGTGTCCAGCTTATAAGCCTATACTTGCATAAACCACAAGTGAAGATAAACAATCTTTGGACAACACCCACCAGTGGGACTCGAACCCAGAAAGCACAACTACCTTCCAGTAGCTGGCATAACTAGTATGCTTTAACCCACTACGCCATCAGACCTTACAAAAGAAGTAGATAGTTCGAGATATATATCTCAAACATCTCTACCTCCCGAAGGCACCAGATGAGTGAGGGGTCAGTCTGCATTTTTCGTCAAGCCACTGTCAATGTGAGAGAACTCGTGTCCAGCTTATAAGCCTATACTTGCATAAACCACAAGTGAAGATAAACAATCTTTGGACAACACCCACCAGTGGGACTCGAACCCAGAAAGCACAACTACCTTCCAGTAGCTGGCATAACTAGTATGCTTTAACCCACTACGCCATCAGACCTTACAAAAGAAGTAGATAGTTCGAGATATATATCTCAAACATCTCTACCTCCCGAAGGCACCAGATGAGTGAGGGGTCAGTCTGCATTTTTCGTCAAGCCACTGTCAATGTGAGAGAACTCGTGTCCAGCTTATAAGCCTATACTTGCATAAACCACAAGTGAAGATAAACAATCTTTGGACAACACCCACCAGTGGGACTCAAACCCAGAAAGCACAACTACCTTCCAGTAGCTGGCATAACTAGTATGCTTTAACCCACTACGCCATCAGACCTTACAAAAGAAGTAGATAGTTCGAGATATATATCTCAAACATCTCTACCTCCCGAAGGCACCAGATGAGTGAGGGGTCAGTCTGCATTTTTCGTCAAGCCACTGTCAATGTGAGAGAACTCGTGTCCAGCTGTCAATGTGAGAGAACTCGTGTCCAGCTTATAAGCCTATACTTGCATAAACCACAAGTGAAGATAAACAAGATTGTTTATCTTCACTTGTGGTTTATGCAAGTATAGGCTTAAAAGCTGGACACGAGTTCTCTCACATTGACAGTGGCTTGACGAAAAATGCAGACTGACCCCTCACTCATCTGGTGCCTTCGGGAGGTAGAGATGTTTGAGATATATATCTCGAACTATCTACTTCTTTTGTAAGGTCTGATGGCGTAGTGGGTTAAAGCATACTAGTTATGCCAGCTACTGGAAGGTAGTTGTGCTTTCTGGGTTCGAGTCCCACTGGTGGGTGTTGTCCAAAGATTGTTTATCTTCACTTGTGGTTTATGCAAGTATAGGCTTATAAGCTGGACACGAGTTCTCTCACATTGACAGTGGCTTGACGAAAAATGCAGACTGACCCCTCACTCATCTGGTGCCTTCGGGAGGTAGAGATGTTTGAGATATATATCTCGAACTATCTACTTCTTTTGTAAGGTCTGATGGCGTAGTGGGTTAAAGCATACTAGTTATGCCAGCTACTGGAAGGTAGTTGTGCTTTCTGGGTTCGAGTCCCACTGGTGGGTGTTGTCCAAAGATTATATATATATATATATATATATATATATATATATATATATATATATATATATATATATATATATATATATATATATATATATATATATATATATATATATAATGTACATGTATGTATGAGTGTGTGTACATGTGTATACAACATTAATAATTTTGTAACTAGCGTCAAACATTATTTGCTTAGCTAAACGAACTAGAGGGTTCAGTTCCTGAACCGATTATGTGCCTCTGTAATCCTTTACACCACCGCCCACGGGATGGGTATGGGGTGCATAATAAATTGAAATTGCATAATACGGTTATTGACATTCAATAATAGTAAGATAAAGCAATGAGGACCAAATGGGAGACCAGTGATCAGATGAATATTACAGACTCAAGGGTAGCCTTCTCTTCTTGTATATAAATGAAAAAATAAATTCGTTTGTTTAATTCTAATGCTTGTAGGCGAGAACAGTTGTGAACGCCAGCTAGCGCACAAGTACATGAGCGCCCAAAATACTTTTACACTAAAGACATGTACAGACAGGCGTGTGGCTTCTGACTTCTTTTTTATTGATTAATATTAAATATTAGGCGCTTACCTATAATAGTTATCATTTTATACATGTATAACTCTCACATAATAAATATAAAAGGAGTTTATCCAAAAACTGACAGAAGTGTTGTGTTTTGTGCGTTGTATCGTGTTTGTGGGCATTCGGGTGTGTTGTGTTTACGCTGGCGGGCGGCGTCCTTACCAACTCCGGATTATGTCTATTACATCACTAAACTTCATTTAATAACTATATGCCTGTTAAATAGAAGATTTTAATTGTTAATAGCATTATATTGTCGTTTTAATATGGAACACGTACCCATATGCGAAACGTCGAAAGCTGGTGTCCGAAGTGGTAAAAATATTAGTGTGCGATGTTGTCAATGTACGGAGTGTCTTGTATCCTTTTCACCCATCCCTAGTTTGCTAACTGTAGGTAGTAACTATGAGTGATTGTAACCTATCCACCGCTGCCCACTGGATGGGGGGCGGTGTGCAGGACAAACATATCAATTGTGACACTAGCTCTCCACATATATCAGTGCTTAATTTAGAAACTGTACTTGTGGTCGTTCTCGAACCCATTGTTGATGTGACGACTTATACTGAATTTTGTAACTAGCTCATCAAGATTGTAACTTGCTTAGCTAAATGAATTGTGGGGTTCAGTCCCTGAGCCCATTAGGTGCCTCTGTAACCCTTTCCACTACCGCCCACAAGATGGGTATGGGGTGCATAATAAATGAACTAAACTAACGCCGAAACCGTAAATGCCTAAACTCTGTTAACATTTAAAGTACAGCTGGAAAAGATCAAGGCAAATGGGAGACCTTCGACAAGCCGCCGGCTTCCTGTTTTTATCGAGGACACTAGTGTTAGTGGCTCTCAGGTAAACTCAGGTCAACCGATGGAACCGCCTACCCGCCGAGGCGATAATTGTCAAAACACTGCCGCAATTTAAGATTCAGCTGAACAGAATCATCCGGGTAAATAAAGGGACTTTTGACAAGCCTTCTGACTTCCTGTTCTCGTTGAGACTACTAGAGAGATGGTCGGCTTCAGATAAATTCAGGGGATATTTTTATTTATATGAATCTGGGAAATTCTAGGGATTCTGGGGATTTTAAATTTCTCTTTGTGGCAACAATGCATCACCCTGAGCTAGAGGTGGCACCACTGGGCTGACCCTCCAGAGTGCAGATTATCGACAACATCAGATTCGCTGGTCGGCACTATCATAAACTTCCCTAATTATCCATCGCAAATGAAGATTTTTTATAATTTAGCCTAAACAAATGATATGTAAGGTAGGTAAATGTACACATTTATTAATATTAATGAGTAATACTTCGTAACGGCGCCAAAAAATTGATAAATCTGTTTTACTAGCCTGGCTGACCCATTCAGGAGGTGGTCGTCCTACTTCCAGGCTGCTCTTCCACTCCTGTGTTATGTGACGGTGTCTTGGCTCCTGGAGTCCTGCCTGGAAAACGTTTCCACGTAGCGCCAGTGTGTACATGCATTATAATAAATATTTAAACTGCTGGCGTCTATAGTTTAACGCGGTCATTATAATATAGATGCCAAGGGTTAGAAACCCTTATCTGGAGATTTACAGCTCCGAGTAGCCATGGTCAGGGTCAAGGAGCACCCAGCTGCTATCCAGGCTCCAGGAGAAACCTTCACTCAAACTAAACACATCATAGTTTGGCCGTCAAGTATAAGAGACTATACTGAGGGGGCTACAAGTGATGTGGCTATAGAAGCAGAGTAAGTGTCAGTGAGGGAGAAGTAGGGAGAAAGTGCCAGGGCTTGACCCAGCTTGAGGGTTGTTATTCTGGCCAATAATGAAGACTTGGTTGTGTGTTTACCTTGATCATTTACACACTAGACGGAGTATTGTGGTGTTTTTGTACTGCTGAATATGACATTAATGTGCAAATGTGTTTCAAATTAGTACAATGTACAAATGTACAAATTAGTCTCCATGGTGTAGGGGTAAGACACTCGCCTGGCGTTCCGCGAGCGCTTCGTCATGGGTTCGTATCCTGGCCGGGGAGGATTTACTGGGCGCAAATCCTTAACTGTAACCTCTGTTTAACTCTAACAGTAAAATGAGCACTTGGTTGTAAAAACGATTCTTTGTGGCAGGGATCGTATTCCAGGGACCTGCCCGAAATGCTACCCGTACTAGTGGCTGTACAAGAATGTAACAACTCTTGTATATATCTCAAAAAAAAAAAAAAAAATGTGGTAAGGTTTGACAAACCAGCAGCTTATCAAAAGAACACTGTTTTTCCTGATTTTATCCAACTGGATTTTGACCTGGAGCAATAGTTTGACACTTGGCTTCAGTGGATAGGTGGTTCAGTGTGTTTATAACCCTATGGGTGAAAAAGCATCTAATGTTTTCCATCCTACACTGTGACTTGTTAAGCTTGAAGCTGTTGCTCTCTGTATCTGTTACATTTGATCTTTGAAAAAAATGGTCTGGATCAATATCCTCCAAATTGTTCAGTATTTTAAAAGTTTTGACGAGATCAGCGTATTATGCTGATTTGTAGAGTTGTTAGTCCTGTGGTGTTCGAGCGTTCCTGGTAAGAAAGTAGACATAGTTCCATAATAATTTTTTTGCCCTGTGTGGAATTTTCCCTAAAGCAGCTATGTCTTTCTGAAGATGGTCTCTATGCTTGAATCCAGTACTCTAGTACAGTAGGCATCTCTGTTGTACAGTTGAGTTTGTGCTCCTCACAATCGGGAATCCCAAGTTTGAATCCTAAGTTTTATTCATTTATTTATTTATTTATTTATTTATTTATTTATTTATATAGATACAAGAAGATACATTTGGTTTATGAGAGTAGAAAGCATTGAAGTTTTCACATTCTTGTAAAGCCACCAACATGCAGAGCGTTTCGGGCAAGACCTTACTCTAACTTAATTTTAAGTAGGTAATTTGTTGCAAAATTTAAAAAGTTAATAGGTACATTATAAGAAAATTTGAAGAAAATTAGTAAGTACATTTTAGTCAAATTTGAGGATTATCAACAGGTACATTGTAGCATAATTTGAGGATTATTTCTAGGTGCAGTGGTACCTTAGTTTACGAATTTAATCCATTCCCAGAGACGGCTTGTAACCCAAAAATTCACAACCCGAAACACATTTTCCCATAAGAAGTAATGTAAATTGAATTACTCCGTTCCACACTCCCAAAAATTATTAACTTAAATATTTCATACATAATACACTCAAATATTTTGTACTATAGTATGTACAAGTTATAGCATATCTTTATTGATGACTCTTGTTGGCGTATGGAAGATGGTGAGAAGGGGGGGGAAGGAAGAGAGGTATTAGTGTTTGGAAGGGGGGAGTCTTCCCATTATAACATCTGGCAGCGATGACTTCCATGGGGTACTCTCTCCCTCTCTCCTACGTTTTGCAGGCATACCACTAGGAATTAGTTGTGGCTCATTGTTTGTATTACTGAGAATTTGTCTAAAGACATTTGTTTTTCCCTACATTTTAACACTTGTCTGTAATGAGACATCACATTGTCATTAATAATAATGACATCACATTGTCATTAATAATGTCAATGCAATGGCGTGTTACAGCTTTATCTCGGTGAGTCTTTTTCAGCAAAACTTTGCAGTTCTTCCCATTCTGCACACATTTTCTTAATTAATGAGGAAGGGACATCCTCTACTGTCTCCTCATCCCCTGAAGATTTGTTGCACTGCCTAGCTAGTTCTTTAGCTATGTCTTTCTGAAGATGGTCTCTATGCTTGAATCCAGTACTCTAGTACAGAAGGCGTCTCTGTTGTACAGTTGAATTTGTGCTCCTCACAATCGGGAATCCCAAGTTTGAATCCTAAGTTTTATTCATTTATTTATTTATTTATTTATTTATTTTATTTATTTATTTATTTATTTATTTATTTATTTATTTATTTATTTATTTATTTATTTATTTATTTATTTATTAATTAATTAATTAATTAATTAATTAATTAATTTTTTTATTTATTTATTTATTTATTTATTTATTTATTTATTTATTTATTTATTTATTTATTTATTTATTTATTTTATTCATTCATTCATTCATTCATTCAAGAAGATACATTTGGTTTATGAGAGTAGAACGCATTGAAGTTTTCACATTCTTGTAAAGCCACCAACATGCATAGCGTTTCGGGCAAGACCTTACTCTAACTTAATTTTAAGTAGGTAATTTGTAGCAAAATTTAAAAAGTTAATAGGTACATTATGAGAAAATTTGAAGAAAATTAGTAGGTACATTTTAGTAAAATTTGAGGATTATCAACAGGTACATTGTAGCATAATTTGAGGATTATTTCTAGGTGCAGTGGTACCTTAGTTTACGAATTTAATCCGTTCCCAGAGACGGCTTGTAACCCGAAAATTCACAACCCGAAACACATTTTCCCATAAGAAGTAATGTAAATTGAATTGATCCGTTACACACTTCCAAAAATATTAACTTAAAAATACATTTCATACATAATACACACAGATATTTTGTACTATAGTATGTACAAGTTATAGCGTATCTTTATTGATGACTCTTGTTGGCGTATGGAAGATGGTAAGTAGGGGGGGGGAAGGAGGAGAGGTGTTAGTGTTTGGAAGGGGAGTCTCTTTCCATTATAACATCTGGCAACGATGACTTCTATAGGGTACACACACTCCCTCTCTCTCCTACATTTTGCAGGCATACCACTAGGAACTAGTTGTGGCTCATTGTTTGTATTACTGAGAATCTATCTAAAGACATTTGTTTTTGCCTACATTTTAACACTTGTCTATAATGAGACATCACATTTTTTTTTTTTTTTTTTTTATTATTTTCTACCACAGCCGTGGCCACACATTTACAATGCTAACCAGCATATATACATTTTCTTCTGTCCTCCATGGACAGGGTTAGAGAAATGTTAAACACTGTCACCCCAACTGTTTGGATTTATGCCTGGGCTGAGTACACAACACTGTTTTGCTGAGTACTTCGCACATATTGAAGCTTCCCCTCAAACAGTCTTCATCGACCTAGCAGCAGCTTTACCCATACTCTGAGTACTTTCAGTGATGCTTCTCAGTGTTAACTGTTTTAATAATGTAGTGTGCACATTATCTTCCTTGGGCGCATTTACAAAATCAACTGATAGATCCCAGTTATCCCATGGAGTAATTGGCTGATTAATCATTAGTTGAGTTGGGTACATATTTAATATTTTGATGGAGTTGGCTACCTTGTAGAACCAATATACATAATCAGATTTCGTTCTTCTTCTATAGACCTCAGGTGATTGCAGCATATTAGAAAGTTTAGCTTGAAACTTCATGTGTTGTCTAGATCTACTCAATGCCTTCACGCCGAAAACTGTGCTAATAGACAAAATTCTCTCACTTATGGTAGGTAATTTTAACTCTGCTCTATACATTCACATTGTCATTAATAATGTCAATGCAATGGCGTGTTACAGCTTTATCTCGGTGAGTCTTTTTCAGCAAAACTTTGCAGTTCTTCCCATTCTGCACACATTTTCTTAATTAATGAGGAAGGGACATCCTCTACTGTCTCCTCATTCCCTGAAGATTTGTTGCACTGCCTAGCTAGTTCAACAACATGTGTACAATTTTCACGTTTATGAATGATCTCTTGTGTTTCTTCTATGGTCATCTTCACATGTGTTTTCCTAGGTTGAACCTTACCAGGTGACACTCTTGGGAACCATGGCATGGTATATAATAATTACTTTTATGTTTAGAAATAAAAAAAAAAAAGCTGAAAAACAATGAAATTCTTTAAGAAGAATTCAAGCGCAATTGTCACTAGGTGGGAGGCACTGTTAAAATGAAGCGTGGCAGCCCGTGCAACCAGGAACCCCGCGCTCAGTTGTTCCCATGCATGTATCAACAAACTCGCAAGGCGAGGCAAAGCTCGTAAACCAAATTTTACGGAGAAACTGAGCTCGTAACCCACAAAATTCGTGAAGAGGGATGCTCGTTACCCGAGGTTCCATTGAACATTGTAGTAAAATTTGCGTTCACATGATAACCATGATACGAGATTATGGCAGTGATTACAACAGTAAAGTTATATGGTTTAGGCACATATTTTGGGATAGCACAAGATACAGTGCGTGTTTGAAGCACTAGGTAGAAAACTGTGAGGATGAAATTAGGTACTTCTTGGTTTTACTTTTGAATAAGGTGTAGGTTAGACAATTTTTTAATTCATTTGGGAGTAAGTTCCATAGACTAGGCCCCTTTATTTTTATAGTGTTTTTACACAGATTTAGTTTGACTCTGGGGATGTCAGAGATATTTTTTTCTGGTGGGGTGATTACGGGTTCTATTACATCTGTCAATAAAGAGTTTCAGATCAGGATTTGCATCTAAGAACAAGGTTTTGTACATGTAAATGGCACAAGAGAGCGTTTGGGAGTGAGTTTATGTTTAGGATGTTTAGGAATTTAAATAAGGGGGCTGTGTGTTGTCTGAAAACAGAGTTTGTTATTGTTCTGATAGGATATTTTTATTGGGTGATGATGGGCTTGAGGCAGTTTGCAGTGGTTGAACCCCATACACAGATATCATATGTAAGATAGGGATAGATTAGCGCATAGTATAATGAGAGGAGAGCAGAGTTTAGAGTATAATATCTGAATTTAGAAATTATACACCCATTTTTGAGACTTTTTCTGGGGGGAGCCCCGTCGGCTCCCCGAAGTTATCCCAGGCTGATATGCTAATGTCAGACTTTGGCATCAGTCATGTGTATGGAGTTCTTAGGCCTACCGGGGACCACGGACAGAACCGGGCCCCCTCAGAGAGGCAAGGGGAGCAATGGCCTATAGAAGACCCCGTGTGGTTGAAAGCATT
Organism: Procambarus clarkii; assembly: GCF_040958095.1. Taxonomy (NCBI): domain Eukaryota; kingdom Metazoa; phylum Arthropoda; class Malacostraca; order Decapoda; family Cambaridae; genus Procambarus; species Procambarus clarkii. The sequence continues at coordinate 33,052,072 of NC_091151.1, forward strand.
CTATGTCTGCCATCGACTGGAACAGGCACCCAGAAAGGTAAGCGCCTCAAAACAAACCCCTATTATGGTTAAAATTGCTACCAAAAACCGAACTAGTGGATAGAACTCTCCAACCGAAAACAAGCAAACTAGTGTGACGTCACACACCGCCGCGCCGCTGTCTGCGCAGCTCCCCCCTTCCCGGGAGGGGGAAGGGGGAGCCCCAGACCCCCCGCGCCGGCTACCCACACCTCAGTTCTTGAGGCTGATGCTATAGGCGATGGTCGTGTGCTCTGGCTCCGGTGTCGCTACTGCACTGTGCTTTGCGTGTGGTGTTGGTTTTGTGGGTGCGAGAGCCAGGAGTTATCTTCAGTACTCGGGCTGCATGCGCCTAGGGCTGCCTTCCCTAGGTGCCCTGTAAGTACTGCCCTTGGGGCTTGGTGCCACCTTCCACAGGCTCCTTGGGGTCTGCCTCTGCTGGTCCGTTTTACCTTTCGGTTTTTCGGCCGCCTGTTGGGCTCTTGGGTGTTCTGTTCTTCCTTGTTACCGGCAGGTAAGAGGCAGTTTGCACTGGTAGGGGCGCAGGGTGCTACTCAGCTTGTATTTCCCGACATCGCGGCTGGCTCTGTTCCTTGGGGTTCGCTGTCCTCTTGCGGGGTTTTGTTTTTCTTTTTGTTTTTGCCTGGTGGGGGGTTCTGTCATTTTATTCAGTTTGTTTTTGCCCTTCCACTGTTCTCCTCGGTGGCGCCCCCTGCTAGGTCCCCGTGAGTGAGTGTACACGTCCCTGGGATTCAGCTTTAGAAGTTTGCTTGGTAGTTTTGGGTGCCGGTTTGCAGCACCCTGCCTGGGACTACCTGAGCGCGAGTCCTCTTAAAGTAAACGCTCAGGACCCTGGAAATCCCCTAGGGGGCGCGTGGGTCCGATGGATGTGACCCCGGAGTCCCCACTCGCTGTGTGCGAGTTTGAGGGTTGCTCGGTCCCCTTATCTCAGGGTGACCCTCACTGTTTTTGCCTCTGCCCGCTGCCTGTTGGGTCGGTGATACTTTCGACCCTGAGTCCTGTGAGTGTTGCTGCTTGCTTGTGACTCAATTTACCCAATCCTCTGATGATTCTATTCGGGTACAGGCGGCGCGTGCGTTGCAGTCTAGGTTTCGTCTGTTGCAACGCGCTCGGTTGGTTGCTCCCCCGGATGCCCCGGGGCTGCCCCGCTTTGCTTTTCGAGACCCGGACTTGGGGTGGGGGTCGCTTCGATCCTGGTTCAGTCCGCACCTCCTCGTCCTTCCCCTTCTGTTCGTTCTGGTCCCCCCCCCCCCCTGCTTCCGGCCCCGAAGCGTCTGAGGGTTTCGGGGTTGGAGCAGGGGTTACTTGATCTCGAGACTCGGGCAGCTTCGGGGGGTGCCTCTTCCGGGGGGGCGGCAGAGGCATTCGAGTCTTGTCTCCTGGCCGAAGCTTCAGGGTCTGACCAGTGGGCCCCCCTTCCTCCAGCTTTTCCGGCTGCTCCGTCCTTGTCTTGTGGGGTCGGGGCTTGGGGAGAGAACTCGGCCTCGGGTCCTGTGGTGAAGGACCTCGAGGCTGGGTAGGGGCTGACTTGGGGGCCTTGGGCCCCGCTGGACCCAGCCTGGGTTTTTCTTCCCTCTGAGCGGGGCTTATTGTTACAAGGAGTGGGGTTTTCTTTTCCCCCCTCTGCGTACGAGTTGGATATGGTGTCGGCCCCTCCCCGGGTTCGGTTCCGTGTTCCCCGGGTACGTCGGTTCCGTCCTTCCGGAGGTTTTCAGTTTATCGCATGCAACCTGGTGTGGTGCGAGCGGCCTTTGCAGCTTACCTCCTGCGTGACCCGGATTATGCCTCGGAAATGGATCCGTCCACGTTCAGGTTTGGGACTTCGTTCCCTTTCTGGCTCCGTTCCGAAGTTCCGGAGTCGTCCTGGCTAGCAGACTGCCCCTTGTTTGGTCTGGATTCCTGGCATTCCTTCTGTCGTTCCCGCACACTGGAGTGGCGGGAAGCTTCCACAGTGCTTCAGGTTTTCCTGGGAGGCTAACTTGAGTACCTGAACGAGTGCTTGTTTGCCCCTGCCTTTCCCCGCGATGTGGGCGTTATTCAGCTCCATGTGCAGGTTCTCTCCCTTTCGGCGGCGCTCGTTGCAGAGGACTTGCGTGCCCGGGGCCTTTTGGCTTCGGCCTTGCGGTTCTTTTCCCTCCTGGAGCTGTCTTCGGATTGGCTCGTGGAGGATGTGGGGATGCTTGGGTCCGTCCCGGGGTCCGGCACCTTGTCCTTGGCTGCGCGTTCGTCGGCTGCCTTGTTGAAGCTGTTCACGCCGATTTTGCGGGATGCGGTTTCCCTGTTTTATGCTTCCCGTCTCGCGTGTCGGCAGGCGGTGCTGGGTTCCTCCGTGGAATCTGCTTGGGCTCTGGCTTTTAGGCATTCTTCACCTTTTTGTCCTCTTCTGTTTGAGGAGTCGGCCGTGGCGCAGTTTATTCAGGCTGCGTCAGCGGCTTGTCGTCCGATGTCGGACTTGTTGGTTTTCCGGGGGTCCCAGGGTGGGTCTTCCCGGAAAGGTCGTGCCATGGCTCGGGGTTCCTCTCGTCGTGGTAGGTTTCTGGTGTCAGGTTCGGGGTTGGCTCCTCCTGCGGACCCTCCCTCGTCTGGTCGGCGCGGTGTTTGCGCTGTGCGGGGTTCTGGGTCTCGTAAGGGTCGCTGGCCCTTTCGTGGTTTGCCCCCTTGACTGGGCGATGGGGGGGGCTTGCACTGTTCGCCCACGCCTGGTCCCACGATTCGTGGGCCTTTCGGGTCGTGTCTTGCGGCCTGCGGTGGCGTTGGGTGGCCCCTTCCCCCTTTGGGGAGTCGGGGCTGGCAGGGCAGGTTTCTTCCCCTGCGCTCTGTCGAGTCGTCTTGGAGTGGGTACGCTTGGGCGTCGTCGAAACGACGTCGTCCCTCAGATGGGTTTCCCGTCTGTTTCCGGTTCCGAAACAGGACTGCGCGGACCTGCGGTTCATTCTGGACTTGTCCCGTCTGAACCCCTGCATTCATTGCCCTCCTTTCGGATGACTACGCTGTCTCAGGTTCGGCTCCTCTTGGAGCCGGGAGCTTGGATGGTGTCCCTGGACCTCCGGGACGCTTATTGGCATGTCCCGATTCATCCGCGGTTCAGGGACTGGCTCGGTTTTGTTGTGGGGCGTCTGAGTTACCGCTTTCGTTGTCTCCCGTTCGGGTTGAACCTGGCACCTTGCGTGTTCACGCGCCTTACACGGGTTGTAGTAGCTCGTTTGCGTCTCCTAGGTGTTCGGGTGTTGGCCTACCTCGACGACTAGCTGGTTTGGGCTCCCTGCCAGTCAGCTTGCTTGCTAGCCAGGGATTTGGTTCTTTCTCAGCTCGCCGAGTTCGGGTTCTTGGTGAACTGGAGGAAGTCCCATCTGGTTCCCTCTCAGGTTCGGACTTGGCTGGCTCTCGTTTGGGACTCTTGAACCGCCTCCTTGTCCCTCCCTCCGGAGTCTCTCCTGCGGCTGCGGTCCCGCCTTCGTCTGTTTCTGGAGGGCCCTCGGGTCTCCCGGCAGTTGCTCGAGGGGCTGTCCGGGAGCCTGAACTTTGCGATGGTGGTCTACCCGCCGGGTCGGGTTTGGCTTTGACGGCTGTTCTGGTTCCTTCGGGGTTCCCCCTTCCGCCTCTCTAGCGATCGCAGAGTTCGACCCTCGGGGGCCTTGCGTCGGTTGCTGCGTCACCGGCTTCCTCTTCGGGTTTTTCGGGGTTCAGTACCTTGGCGCCTACCCGAGCCCTCGCTCGATGTGTACACGGATGCGTCGTCTCTCGGCTGGGGTTTTGTAACCAGTGCTCACCAGGCCGGCCAAAGGCGTTGGGATCCGTCCTTCCGTCGAGCTCACAGCACGGTGCGGGAGTTCGCGGCAGTGTGGTTTGCTCTGGGGAGGATTCGGGTGGCCCGCGGATCGACGATTCGGCTCCATTCGGACTGCTCTCTGGTGGTTCATTGCCTGAACCGCGGGGGTTCGATGCAGTCCTTGTCTCTTTGGGGTTGGTCGCTTCGGGTGACTCGTCTGCTGAGTTCTCGGGGTTTGGCTCTCCTGGCGGTTCACGTACGGGGCGTGTCCAACGTCTTGGCCGACGCCCTGTCTCGCTTCGTTCCCCTCTCCATGGAGTGGACGGTTGACGACGAGTCCTTCCGTTGGCTTTGCCAGATGTTCGGCGCCCCGAAGTGGACCTCTTCGCGTCGGCGTGGTCGCAGCGTCTTCCCGTTTATGCGGCGCCCTTCTCCGATCGCGAGGCCGTCGGGGTCGATGCCTTTCGGCTAGACTGGTCGAAGTGGGGATTCCTGTACCTGTTTCCCCCGGTTCGGCTGTTGCTCCAGGTCCTGACTCGCTTCGAGACTTACCAGGGGAGAGTTGTCCTTCTGGCCCCCTTGGTGGCCGGCCCAGCCTTGGTTTCAGGCGCTGGTTGCTCGGTGTCCGAACCCGAGGGTTTTCCCGCGGCTCCGCCTCTTTCAGCAGATCGGGCCGGTACGTCACGTGGCTGGTTCGATCTTCTCCTCGAGTCTTCGCGTATGTTTTTTTTGACTCGAGTCTATCATCATCTCTATGGTGATCAGGTGGCCTCCTTGTTGGTGTCCCACCTGAGGGCTTCTTCTCGGCGGCAGTATGAAGTTTCCTGGCGGTCCTTCCGTTTCTTTTTGCGTCTTCGTCGTGTTAGTTCCTTGTCTGTTCGGGTGGTCTTGTCCTTCCTCTCGTGGTTGTTTCAGGACCGTCATCTTATGCCAAACACTGTCGCTTCGTATCGTGCGGCGCTGGCGGAGCCGCTTCAGCTTTCTTTCGGTATCGATGTTATGTCTGCGCCGTTTCGCAAGCTGTCTCGTGCATTGTTTCACCTCCGGCCTGCTCATGCGTCGCCTGAGCCGTCCTGGTCTTTGGACAGAGTGCTCGCTTTCCTTTCGTCTCCTCGTTTTGTTGTGGCCCCTTCGGTCCAGGATTGTTTTTCCAAGGGACTTTTCTTGTTGGCTTTGGTCTCTGGGGGTCGGGTAGGGGAGCTTCATGCTCTCCTCCGGCGCAGGGGTTTCTGCTCTTTTGGTCGTGGTGATTGTTTTGTTCGTTTGCAGCCGTCTCCTTCTTTTCTGGCGAAGAATGAGACTGCTGCGTTCCGGAGGGGTCCATGGGTGGTTGATGCTTGGTTGGTCAGGCCTGGGGTGCATCATGTTTTGTGTCCGGTTGCGGCGCTTCGCTGTTATTTGCGCGCCACAGCTTCTGTGTCTGGGGACGCGCTGTGGGTTGATCCGGTTTCCCTTCTTCCCTGTTCGCGGGTTCAGGTCTCTCAGGTCGTCCGCAGGGTTATTAAGTCCAGCCAGCCTGCGGTCTATCCCCGTGCCCATGACGTTCGTAAGTTCACGGCTCTTGCTGCCTTCTTTGGGAATATGTCTTGGTCTGATATTCGGGCGCGGGGATTTTGGAGGTTGAACAGGGTCCTGGCTGCTCGTTACCTTGTGAATGTCCCTGGGCCTCGTCGGGCCTGTGTTGCTTTGGGTCGGCGGTTGCAGCCAGTTGTCTCGGCTTCGAGTTGAGGAGTGAGCGACGACCGCCTCCCGGGTAAGTCCCTCTTTTTTTCTGTCTGAGGGTAGTTAGCTCCGGGGAGCCGACGGGGCTCCCCCCAGAAAACCAGCGTTGAATGTAATGAAACGCCATTTTCTGGGTGAGTCCCGGAGGCTCCCTGGCATCCCTCCCTCCCTCCGGTCGGCGTTTTTTCGCGTTTTTGACATCCAGCCTGAAGAACTGAGGTGTGGGTAGCCGGCGCGGGGGGTCTGGGGCTCCCCCTTCCCCCTCCCGGGGAGGGGGGAGCTGCGCAGACAGCGGCGCGGCGGTGTGTGATGTCACACTAGTTTGCTTGTTTTCGGTTGGGGAGTTCTATGCACTAGTTCGGTTTTTGGTAGCAATTTTAACCAGAATAGGGGGGTTTGTTTTGAGGCGCTTACCTTTCTGGGTGCCTGTTCCGGTCGATGGCAGACATAGAATGCTTCCAACCACACGGGGGCTTCTATAGGCCATTGCTCCCCTTGCCTCTCTGAGGGGGCCCGGTTCTGGCCGTGGTCCCCGGTAGGCCTAAGAACTCCATACACATGACTGATGCCAAAGTCTGACATTAGCATATCAGCCTGGGATAGCTCCGGGGAGCCTCCGGGACTCACCCAGAAAATGGCGTTTCATTACATTCAACGCTGGTTTTTTTTTTGGTTGTGTGTTGTATGTGGGTGCTGATGTTGAGTCTCTTGTCTATGTATATGCCAAGGAACTTTCCATAATTTTTATTACTGATGTTAACATTGTCTGAAGCTTAATTGCATTAGTTGATTTACCTCCAAATAAAATGTAGTAGGTCTTTCCTTTGTTTAGTGTTAGTTTGTTGCTTGCCATCCATAAGTGGGCTTTTTTTTAATTCTTTATTTACAACATTATTTAGTGTGTGTGTGGGTTGGGGGTCTGAGTAGATGATGGTAGTATTGTCAGCAAATAGTATAGGTTTAAGAATGTTAGAGACATTAGGCAGATCATTGATATACAGAGGAGCCTCGGGTGACGAGCAGCCCCATCTATGAGCATTTCAGGTAACGAGCAAGCCAATCGCAAAAAATTTGTCTCGATTGACGAGCTTCCTCTCAGTTAACGAGAAAACCATGTGATGTTTCCTAGCGTTCCTGCTGGTTCTTGCAAATTCTTGGATGCCTCTGACAATGGTGGTGTTGTGTTATCGTACAGGATAAGCATTCCTCTGCATTTATTTGTTTTTTTTTGTGGTTTTATGACTACAATTTGTAACCCATGATGTCACCAAAGAAGCTGCTTGCTAAAGATAGGATTGTCAAGAGGAAGAAAGACACAATTACTCTTAGATTTGAAGAAGGAAATCATAGCAAAGCACGAGTGTGGTGTTCATGTGACTGATCTTGCCAGCGAGTATGGCAGGTCCACATCAACAATCTGCACCATCTTGAAAAGGAAGGAAAAATGTAAGAAGCTTGAATGTGGATAAAGGAGTTACCAAGGTGGCCAAGCAACATCCAAAAATCCTAGATGTTGAAAAGCTGCTGTTGGTCTGGATGAATGAAAGGCAATTAGATGGCAGTAGTGTATCTGCAGCTATTGTTTGTGCTAAGGCAAAGGTGCTGTATGTGGACCTTGTCAGGAACACACCAGGCACTTCATCTGAAGATGAGGAGACATTTAAGGCAAGCCGGGTATGGTTTGAGAAATTTAGGAAGAGAAGCAGTATACACAGTTTTGTGCGACATGGGGAGGCTGCCAGCTCTGATAAAGCTGTTGCTGAGAAATTTGTGCCAGAGTTCCAAGAATTTGTTACTAGAGAGGAGTTCTTGCCCCATCAAATTTTTAATTGCATTAGTTGATTTCAAGGCCAAGACTGGTTTCTGACTGGTTTCTGAAACCAAATCTGGAAACAGATTTGGTTTCTTCCAAAACTTGTTTGGATTTGTTTTGGAAGAAAATGATGAAGAGGACTTACATCACGCAAGAGGAAAAATCTTTGCCTGGCCACAAGCTGATGAAGGATCGACTTACCCTCGTGCTCTGCCCCAATGCAAGCGGCGATTACAAGGTCAAGCCGCTGCTCATCTACCACTCGGAAAATCCACCAGTGTTCAAGGCATGTCAAGTGCACATGATGCGACTGAATGTGATGTGAAGGTCCAATAAGAAATCCTGGGCCATGTGGATATGCTTCAGTGAATGGGTCAATGACGTTTTTGGCCCCTCAGTGAGGAGTTATCTTGGAGAAGCAGTTATCACTCAAGGCCTTGTTTGTGCTCGATAATGCTCCTGCACATCCTCCACAGATGCAAGATGATCTGTTTCCAGAAAATCAGTTCATCACCATCAAGTTTCTTCCTCTCAACACCACTCATCCAACCCATAGACCAGAAAGTCATTGCCAAATTTAACAAGCTCTACATGAAGGCCTTGTTGGAGAGGTGCATTAATGTGATAGAGACTACAGAGCTAACCCTCAAAGAATTCTGGAAGGAATGCTTCAATATCCTGGGTGCTTACTTTTGATTAATAAGGCCTGGGAAGGAGTGACACGGAGGACCCTAAACTCTGCATGGCGAAACCTGTGGCCTGAGGGGTGCCCCTGAGCGAGACTTCGAAGGTTTCGGTCTTGCACCTGCACCTGTGGACGACCCGAAAGTGCACCTAGTGGATGATATTGTTGCTCTGGGGCAAACTTTGGGTCTGGAGTTGGATGCTGCTGATGTGCAGGAGTTAGTGCAAGAGCACAGTAATGAACTGACCACTAAGGAACTCCTGGAACTTCAGAAGGAGCTGAATCAAGAGGACATACAAGAGCTCTCATCAGGAAAGGAGGGGGTAAGGGAAGATGCCCCTCTTCCAGTGAGATCAGGGAAGTGTTGGGAATGTTTGAAAAGGTGAATGCATTCTTGGAAAAGCATCACCCCGATAAAGCAGTGATTGCACAGTGTGTGAAAATGTTTAATGACAATTTGCTGTCTACTTTTAGAGACATCCTAATACGAAGACAAAAGCAATTGTCAATAGATACGTTCATTGGAAAGGTAAAGAAAAGATGAGCAAGTGATAGTGAACCACAACCCGGTCCCAGTGGGGTGAAATTCACAAGAAGAGAGAGCCTGCCTGACTCAGGTGGATTCTCCTTCCACACCGTAACCCCTCTCCTCCTTCCTACCTCCCCATCGTGTCCCTCAAGCCAGCAACAACTCTTCCTAAGGTAAAGTTTTGTATTAGCTCACTAATCCGGACTACTGTATATGGGAAGGACCCCCAGCTGGATTAGCACGTTTTCCAGATTAACATACTTTTTCACAGCGGAAATCCAAAAGTGACCATTTCCGACAATTTTTATCCCACAAACAACATAATTTGAATTGCCACTTATAATAATAATAAATAAATAAATAATAAATAAATAAATTTTTATTCAGGTAAGGTACATATGTACAAGGTAAGATGCAAATGTTGATGGATTTATAGATAGAGCTAGTACATACAATGCCTAAAGGCACTATTATGCGAAGCGTTTCGGGCAGGAAAAACACTAAGACTAAAACTTAATACTAATTGAGATTAAAGTATAAATTGTATTGAGAAAAATTAAGAAAAGAATGGAAAAATAGGGGGCGGGGGAAACATGACAGAAAAAAAGCAAAAATACAATTTGGTCAATAAAACAGTATTGTTTAAAATAGAAGACATGGGTTGACATTCTGGGGGTGAGGTAGGTTACATTGAGTTAATTAGGTAGTACTTAGTTTTTATCTTAAACTGGTTGGGAGAGGTACAGTCTTTAACATAATTGGGAAGGTCATTCCACATTCGAGGTCCCTTGATTTGTCAAGCATGTAACGGTTCTATTGTTACGTAAAGTATGGTGACAGTAAACACAGACAATAAGATAATATATATATTTGGTCGAATATACAGAAGTACACAGGTGATACTTTGGTGTGAGTTGAGCGCACCGAGTGTCAGTACAGTATCTCGCAAGTGTCTGCTCTAGACCACACTTGAAAGTAGACTAGTTAATATTTGCTATTCTGTTGCTTATATGCTTGGGCAACACCTCACCGGGTTGCTCGGGCAACACCTCACCTCATTCATCTCCAAAGGTTGACAGGAATATTAACAATGCATTTGGAGCGAGTATATTATTGGGATAATCTACTCGCTACAGAACTCCCCCTCCCAGGGGATGAAAGGAAAAATACTTGATCAAGGAACCTGGCTGGTCAGTGAATTGTACGCCCTGCTCGCGTTGTATAACCCTCAAAGTTAACTTCCTCCTCTTCGCTGATGTCATCTAACTGGGGTCTTAGGGTAGGAGGTTGCACTGGATCGTCCGTCGTCGTAGGATCAGGTGGTGGTGCAGCTGGTAACTGGGGATGTAGGGTGGAAGGTCGTACAGGATCGTCCGTTGTTGTAGGTGGTGGTGCTGCTGGTAACTGTGGTCGAAAAGTGAATGGCGTAGTCGACGGATGTGTCTCTGGAGGGATGTCTGGGGCAGCGTCACAGTGTGCTGGTTTAAGGCGATCGATGGAGATGTTTACCCGCTGTCCTCAGCGTTGAATGGTGAAGAACTTCGGTGTTCGAGAAACCACTTTAAATGGTCCTTTGTAAGGTGACTGTAGAGGGCGTTGAACAGCGCCGATTCTTACAAACACGTGTTCAGTTGTGTGGAGCTCATGAGGCACATATGTAGCACGAGTTGTCGGTTGGCGTGGTGGTGTAGGCCGAATGCTTGTCATGGCCGCTTGTAATTTCTGGACAAAAGTGGGGTCTGGGGGTGTGATGATTGGCGTCGGGGGTTAAGAATTCGCCCGGAAGCCGCAGGCTAGATCCGTATACTAAGTCTGCTACCGAGAATCCACTGCCCTCCTTCATGGCCGAACGGATGCCAAGCAAGACTAATGGAAGGTTGTCGATCCAATCATCAGGGCGTGCTTGAGCTCTTAAAGCAGCTTTTAGTTGTCTATGAAAGCGTTCTACCATTCCGTTCGACTCCGGGTGGTATGCTGTGGTTCGGTTGTGTGTGGTGCCGAGGAATTCCATAAGTTCCTTCCATAGATATGAGTCGAACTGTTGTCCTTGGTCGGTGATGATGACAGAGGGACTGCCAAAACGGGCGACCCATCCAGAGTGGAAAGCCTGGATCACTGACTCAGCTGAGATGTTGATTAGTGGGATTGCTTCCGGCCATCTGGAGAATCGATCGATGCAGGTGAGTAGATAAGAATATTCTCTTGCCGACGGTAACGGTCCAACGATGTCTACATGCACCACCTCGAAACGGTCAGAAGGTAGCGGGAACTGTTGAAGAGGGCTCTTTGTGTGTCTATGTGTTTTCGCTCGCTGGCACTGGAGACATGAGCGAGTCCATCGTCGAACATTGGCATTGATTCCTGGCCATACGACACGCTCCGTTAGTAGTTTCTGAGAAGCACGTACTCCTGGGTGTGCTAGGGAGTGAAATACTGAAAACTTTTTCCAGCGAAACTGGGCAGGAATGTAGGGCCTAAGTGCTCCCGTCCGTGAGGTGTCACAGATTATACATCCGCCACTTTCCATGGGAATCTCGATGAACCAGAGAGCTGTGTCAGATGTTCGTAATCGCTGCAGATCAGGATCTTTCCGTTGGGCCTTACTGATTACACAATAGTCCACCTGAGCTGGGTTTGTCACGACGTGGTTTATGGTGGGTCGAGACAGTGCATCGGCTATGACATTATTAGTTCCTTTGATATGGCAGATATCCAAGGTAAATTGGGAGATAAATCCCTGGTGGTTGGCTACTCGAGGAGAGTGACCATCACCCTTGGCCGCCAGTGCATAAGTGAGAGGCTTGTGGTCTGTGAGGATGTGGAAGTTCCGCCCCTCGAGGAAGTGCCGGAAATGTTGTATGGCTGAGTAGATGGCGAGCAGTTCCCTATCAAAAGTGCTGTACTTCTCTTCAGTGGGTGACAGGCGCGCTGAAAAGAATGCAATTGGGCGCCACTCTCCTTCAATGAGCTGTTGTAGTACAGCACCAATTGCTGTGTTTGAAGCGTTGGTAGAGAGATTGGTGGGAGCATCAGACACTGGGTGTGTGAGTAAGGTGAATTCTGCCAGCTTGTGTTTTATGTCGGTGAATGCTGCCTCTGCCTGGGGAGTCCACTCCAGCGGAAGACGGGACGTGAGTTTCCGACCACGTAAGAGGTCGTATAAGTGTCGCAAGATGTCCGAACAATGTGGGATGAATTGATGATAAAAATTCACCATGCCAAGAAATTCTTGCAACTTCTTTGGAGTGGATGGGCGCGGGAATTCCTTGATTGCCTCGATTTTCTTCTCTAGGGGTTGGACCCCTGCTACTGACACACGGTGTCCCAAGAAATCCAGCTCTGGAACATGGAAAATACACTTCTCGGAGTTGAGCTGCAAGCCGAAGTTGCGCAGACGGGTGAGAAGGAGTCGGAGGTGTAGCAGATGTTCTGTCAGTGATGTACTGGCCACCAGCAGATCGTCAATGTAGGCGTAGCAAAAAGGCAGGTCCTTAACTACTTGGTCGATGAAGCGTTGGAATGTCTGGGCTGCATTCCGTAGACCAAAAGGCATCCGGACGAATTCAAACAGTCCAGAAGGTGTTGTGATCGCTGTTTTCGGAATGTCTGCCGGTTCCACAGGAATCTGGTGAAATGCCCGCACAAGGTCAATTTTCAAAAAAACGGTTGTGTTGCTCAATCCCTGTGAGAAATCCTGGATGTGTGGTATTGGGTAGCGATCCGGCAGAGTACGAACGTTGAGAGCCCTGTAGTCCCCGCAAGGGCGCCATTCCCCTGGGGCTGTTTTCGGGACCATATGGAGAGGTGAAGCCCATGGACTGTTCGAAGGGCGTATTATTCTTGTCTCCTGTAGCTTGTTGAATTCAGCACGTGCTACCGCCAATCGTTCCGGTGCCAGGCGGCATTGTCTGGCGAAGGTAGGTGCTCCTGTTGTAGTAATGTGATGCGTAATCGTATGTTGCACTTCTGGTCGCGGGCTGGCGGGTTGGGTCACATCTTTGAATTCATCCAGGAGTGCTTGAAGTTCCGTAGATGCGACTGGGGTGACGCTGTTAACCTGTGTAGAGGTACTAGGAGAGGCTTGAAGTACTGCACCTACAGGATCCACAATAAGTCGATGGTGTTGCAGGAAATCCCATCCAAGAATGGGTTGTTCCACATCCGCTATGAGGAAAGTCCACGTAAAGCGACCCAGAGAGGCAAACTCAAGAACCAGGGCGCGGGTCCCAAATGTACGGACGGACGTACCATTGGCGGCACGTAAGTCCAAACCAGGAGTACGGGTTGGTTTGACCAGTGGGGGAGGCAACACACTAGCTGCTGCACCTGTGTCAACGAGGAAACAGCGTTTGGTTATGATGTCAGATATGTAGAGCAGTGTAGTGTTTGAAATGGCGGGGTCACTGGCCGTTAACAGTCCCCGCCGAAGTAGTTTCTCGACCAGGAACAAGGAGCCCTACAGTTGCAGGCTTGGTGTCCGAACCTCTGGTGGTAAGAACTAAGCTCTCCCTGATGTTCTCACTGTCGCCTAGAGACTGATACTGGATTTGCATGATACGTCCTCCCTGGGTGGAAGAAACGCCGGTTCTGGGGGACGTCGAGTTGTTGGGTGTCTGTAGTCTGCTGTGTTACACTGAGATGGGACAGCGTAGCATTATTAGACCTCGTATGAAACCGGTCTGCCAGTGTAGCCAGATGGGCTAATGGGGTGTCGTCAGCCATACTGAATAGGGCTGGTTGAATGTGTTTTGGACAGAGCTGTATCCACAGTGATCACACAATCTCGCTGGGGGCTGGGCCAGTTGCAGTATGCATTACAAACTGAATATGCCGCAGGAGCTGGGCTAGTGTTTTGTCTGCTAATCTTTTGTCAGTGAGGAGTTGGTCCCTTTGTTGAATGTGGCGTTTCATTGCTGCCTGTAGAAGAGTGGCCTTCAATGCGGTGTACGTCCTGGCGTCTGGTGATGGTGCGGTGATGACAGCGGAGGCAGTGTGCATAGCCTCCGAGGGAAGTGTTGGCAGGGTACAGGCATATCGGGCTTTCTCAGTTGAAATTTCGTGAAGGTCGAAAATAGCCTCTATCTGCATGAACCAAAATTCTGGTTCATCTGCGTTGTATGCTTGAAATCTGGTAGATAATTCCATGACGAAGATCTAGTTTGCGACTAGGTGTTCTTTTCACTCACTAGGTCACCAATGTAACGGTTCTATTGTTACGTAAAGTATGGTGACAGTATACACAGACACTAAGATAATATATATATTTGGTCGAATATACAGAAGTACACAGGTGATACTTTGGTGTGAGTTGAGCGCACTGAGCGTCGGTACAGTATCTAGCAAGTGTCTGCTCTAGACCACACTTAAAAGTAGACTAGTTAATATTTGCTATTCTGCTGCTTATATGCTCGGGCAACACCTCACCGGGTTGTTCGGGCAACACCTCACCTCATTCATCTCCAAAGGTTGACAGGAATATTAACAATGCATTTGGAGCGAGTATATTATTGGGATAATCTACTCGATACAAGCATTTCTTGTTTGACTGAGTCGTAATCTTGGAATATCAAATAGGTATTTGTTTCTGGTGTGGTGCTCATGGGATCTCTTACAACCTTCTAGGAAGCTTTTAAGGTCAGGACTGACATTACAGTTCAGCATTTTATATATATAAAATACACATGAGAGGATGTGCAGGGACTTAATATTTAACACATTCAGAGATTTGAGTAAGGGTACCGAGTGATGTCTGGGGCCAGAGTGAGATATTGTCCTAATAGCAGCTTTGTGTTGAGTAACTATAAAATATTCAACTAGGAACCTCAACTTGTTGTAGTTCATCTTCTTGACTGATGCTACACATCTTGAAGTTAAGAATTCTTGACAATTTATGTAACCTATTCCAACACAACACTAAAATTAACACTTAATTTAATTCATACACTTAGGAGTAAAAGGGAAGGTGCTGCAGTGGATAAGGGAGTACTTAAACAACAGGAAACAGCTAGTAACGGTGAGGGGGGAGACATCAGAGTGGCAAGATGTCACCAGCGGAGTCCCACAGGGCTCAGTACTTGGACCCATCCTGTTTCTAATATACTGTATGTAAACAATCTTCCGGAGGGTATAGACTCATTCCTCTCAATGTTTGCTGATGATGCAAAAATTCTGAGAAGAATCAAGACATGAAGATAGACAGAGACTACAGGATGACCTGGATAATCTGGAGGAATGGTCTAGAAAATGGCTGCTAAAGTTCAACTCAGGAATGTGTAAAGTAATGAAATTAGGCGAAGGGAGCAGGAGGCCGAACACTAGGTACCACCTGGGAGGTGAAATCCTGCAAGAGTCAAATACAGTAGAAAGATCTGGGGGTTGATATCACACTGAACCTGTCCCCAGAGGCCCACATCAAAAAGATATCATCAGCGGCATATGCTAGACTGGCCAACATAAGAACTGCCTTTAGAAACTTGTGTAAGGAATCGTTCAGGACCCTGTATACCACTTAAGTCAGACCAATCCTGGATCATGCAGCGCCAGCCTGGAGTCCATACCTAGTTAAACACAAGACAAAGTTAGAGAAGATTCAGCGGTATGCCACCAGGCTCGTCCCGGAACTGAGAGGAATGAGCTATGAGGAAAGGCTAATGGAACTGAACCTTACGTCCCTGGAAAACAGAAGAGTAAGGGGAGACATGATAACCACCTACAAAGTTCTCAGGGAAAATGACGGGGTGGACAAAGACAAACTCTTCAGCACAGGTGGAACACGAACAATGGGACACAGGTGGAAACTTAGTACACAGATTAGGCACAGAGACGTTAGAAAGAATTTTTTCAGAGTAGAAAAGTAGTCAGAGTAGTTAATAGATGGAATGCTCTAGGAAGTGATGTGGTGGAGGCTGACTTCATACACAGTTTCAGATGTAGATATGATAGAGCCCAGTAGGCTCAGGAATCTGTACACAGCTGAGAGGCAGGACCAAAGAGACAAAGCTCAACCCCCGCAAGCACAATTAGGTGAGTACTTAAAATTACTGTCCAGTTCATGAGGCAAGGTCAGTTTTGACTGCCAGCTGCTGAAGCCTCATTGGTTGAAGGCACTTGCCTTGCCTGTGATGCCTCACTGGTTGAAGGCACTTGGCTTGTCTGTGATGCCTCACTGGTTGATGGCACTTGGCTTGCCTGTGATGCCTCACTGGTTGAAGGCACTTCGATTGCCTGTGACGCCCTACTGGTTGAAGGCACTTATTTATTTATTTATATACAAGAAGGTACATTGGGTTTGTGAGAATACATAGCATGGTATTAACCCTTACACTGCTCAGGGGTCCTGGGGACATTTACACCCCTGTGCGCAAGAAAAAAAAAAATTCAAATTTTTTTTTTCGTCTTCCAAACATGTTAATTTGTGTCCCCTGAGCAGGGGAAAAAAAATCGTAGGTGACATATTTTGGGCGCAATTGACCGAGGAAGTCTGGCAAAAAGTGGGCGTTGACAGAGTGGTTGTCAGACCCGGTCAGCGTCACCTGCGCTGACAGGTGGGAGTTGCCACAGAGATATTATTATCTAATTGTTTCAATGTGTCCGATTGATTTTTTCTTAGTTTTTTGCAGTAATATTATTCAATAGTGTGTATTGTAATATATTTATATAATAAAAGTGGTGAATAATCGCTATACTCAAAAGTATGATGTGCATATTAGTGATTCAATTATTATGTTTATAAAACAATAAACAAATAGTTTTGCTGCTATTACACTCTATACACAGGTTATATATAAGTATCTGCATGTTTTGGTCACCATAACGAAACACTAAGTTGGTATTGAGAGTCGAAAAGCAACGAGGAGTTACCGCCACACACCAGCCAGCCACTCGTTGCCACTCCCTCAACACACGCACTAAACTTTCTTCCCCAACAATACCATTTGTGGTGTTATTACACTATATACAGACGTTATATATAAGTATGTATATATTTTGTTCACCACAACTGTACAGCTAAGCTGATATAGTTAGTTCAGGCACTAAGAGTCGTCGCTATACACAGATGGCGGCTCCCTCACTCATTCAGGGTCACACGCACTAAACTTTCTCCCCCAACAATACTGTTTGCAGTGTTATTACCCTATATACACATATTATATATAAGTATCTACATGTTTTATGCACCGTAACTGTACACCTAAGCATGTAGTGCGCCCAAAGAGCATAGTGACCACCCTCTAAACAGCTAGACAAATCGTGCAGACGATGTCACCTCCGTCACCCATATGGCTCCTCCCAGCATAATCCTTTTGCTGTTATTACACTAATATATACATTATATATAGGTATCTACATTTGTGTTCACCATAGAGAACCACTGACCTGGTATGGTGAATGCAAACAATAACAGGTAGCCACACAGTCAGTAAACGATGCTGTCTCCCTCCGTCTCTCAGCATCACTCCTCCCACAGCGCTAATTATTACAACAATCCTGCTATTATCACAACCCTGGTTATTTATATCACAGTCATGGGTCATCTGTAATATTGTCATTGCTAAATAATAACAATTATATATTTATTTTGACATTTTTTGGCGATGCTGTGGTCACAAGCTGAACAGCAATACTGTTCGCTCATGCTGTGTGTGCTAACCTAGGTTGCTCCAACAGTACTGTGCCTCTCACACCTGAGAATATTGCCCATGATTTAAAAAAAAAAAATGGCGTCTGCTTACAAGAGCACTGAGGAAGCTACTGTGAACCCCGTGTAGCCGCGAGCCATTTGAATCGGGCCTGGCACCCTATGGCGTATATATACGCCATGCGCACTGTGGGACATGTTACTCAGGGCGCATATATACGCCGTGCGCAGTTTAAGGGTTAACAATCTTGTAAAGCCACTAGTACACGCAGCGTTTCGGGCAGGTCCTTAACCCTTTAACTGCGCAACGCGCCTGCAGGCCCAGGCTTAGGGTGCGCAATGCGCCCCCGGGTGTTTTTATTTTTCACGTTCCATTCAAAACTCCCGCGGCTACATGGGGTTCACACCAGCTTCCTCAGGGGTCTTGTAAACAGATGCCATCTTAAAAAAAAATCATGGTCCACATTGCCGGGTGTCAGAGCCTCAGTAGTAAGTGAGCAACCAAGGCTGGCGCTCGCAGCATGAGCGCACAGCACTGCTGTTCAGCGTGTGACCACAGCATTGCCTAATATTGTCAAAATATATATATAATCTGTTTTATTTAGCCATGATAGTATTATAGAAGAGCCCGAGTGTGATAATGACTGGGTACAATGTTCAAATATCAGTGATTCAATGCTGTTCACGATGTTCACAGCGTTAGCCACAGCACCACAGCATTATTTCGTCCATCTAGGAATCTTCAAACAACTTTTTAGGTTCCTTTTCAAAATAAACTTGTGGTCAATTATTCATTTACAGGTATTAGTGACCAGGATTGTAGTTATAATGAGCGTTGTGCGTAGAAAGGAGAAATTTTAGTGAGGGAGGGAGGAAGGAAGAGAATTGAGGTAGCCTCACTGTGTGGCAGTAACTCTTGTTTTGCTCACCATACTAGCTTTGTGGTTCGCTATGGGGAACACACATGTACATGGATATATACATGTGTGTGGAATAGTGTAATAACAGCACCAGGAGTATGTTGTGAGGAGCTATTTTGGTGTGGGAGGTGACGTCGTAATCGTGGCGTCGTCTGCTGTCTGCTGTGTGATTTGTCATGCAGTGTATGGTGGCCACTGTACTGTTTGGACACAATACCGGCTTACTTGTATAGTTCTGGTAAATAAAACATGTAGATAGGTATAT
Organism: Procambarus clarkii; assembly: GCF_040958095.1. Classification (NCBI taxonomy): domain Eukaryota; kingdom Metazoa; phylum Arthropoda; class Malacostraca; order Decapoda; family Cambaridae; genus Procambarus; species Procambarus clarkii. The sequence continues at coordinate 33,070,452 of NC_091151.1, forward strand.
ATAACATGTGTAAATTGTGTAATAAATACAATAACAGTATGGTGGGAGGAGCAATGTTGGCGAGTAAGATGTTGGAGTGAGGGAGGGCTGGCTGGGTGTGGCTGCTCACACTCGCCGTGTTCTGAGTGTGTTGATGGTGAATGTATATAGTGTGTGACAGTGTATAGTCTGTAAATAGATTGTATATATACATAAATTAGCATGATACATGGTAAATATGTGCAACATATGTGTACACAAGTGTCATGCACGTAACACAGTGTCTTCAGACAGTACGGATGTTTTACTGCCATAATATAGTGTACGTGTTCATTATACATAGGATTAGCATGTACCTGGTTGATACCTGGTTGATGGGGTTCTGGGAGTTCTACTCCCCAAGCCCGGCCCGAGGTCAGGCTTGACTTGTGAGGGTTTGGTCCACTAGGCTGAGGGGTGAGGGGCGACGATCGCCGTACCACCACGCGCTAGTTTGGCCTGTACACGTATCAACAAACTCGTGTTCCGCGGTAACCCTCACCTTCTGAGGCACATTTTCCGAGCAAATCCTGCTTGTATTCCGAAAAACTCGTATTCAGGGACACACTCGTATTCCGAGGTACCACTGTATATTAAAGCACATTGGTATATTAAAGCTCTGATTACATTGACAGCTTGATTGGTAATTTAAACAAGATTAATAGGCACCATACAGCAAATTGAAAGCACATATAAGAAGACAGCAATGATCACAATGGTAAAGTTGTTCAGATTGGGTACATAAAGATTGGGAGATTGGGTAGCACTAGATTCAATGCAATTTTAAAGCAACAAGGTAAAAAACTATGAAGATGAAATTGGGTACTTTTTAGTTTTGTTTTTGAATGATGCTAAAGTTGGACAGCTTTTCAATTCATTAGAGAGTGAGTTCCATAGACTGGGTCCCTTTAATTGCATAGAGTGTTTACACAGATTAAGTTTAACTCTGGGGATATCAAAGAGAGATTTATTTCTGGTGTGGTGATAATGGGTCCTATTACATCTGTCCAGGGAGAGTTTCAGGGCAGGATTTGCATTTAAGAACAGGGTTTTGTAAATGTAGTTGACACAAGAGAATTTTTGGAGTGAGATTATGTTTAGCATGTTTAGGGAGTTGAACAAGGGGGCTGAGTGTTGTCTGAAAGCAGAATTTGTTATTATTCTGATAGCAGATTTTTGCTGGGTGATGATGGACTTGAAGTGGTTTGCAGTGGTTGAACCCCATGCACAGGTACCATAATTAAGATAGGGAAAGATTAGTGCATAACATAGAGATGAGAGCAGAGTTAGGTACATAATATCTGATTTTGGAGAGTATACCAACTGTTTTAGAAACTTTCTTAGTTATGTGTTGTATGTGGGTACTGAAGTTGAGTCTCTTGTCTAGGAATAGGCCAAGAAACTTTTCATCATTTTTATTACTAATGTTTACATTGTCTATCTGAAGCTGAATTGCATTTGTAGATTTGCTTCCAAATAAGATGTAGTAGGTCTTTTCTATGTTAAGTGTTAGTTTGTAGGTTGACATCCATAAGTGGACTTTTTTTTTAGTTCATTATTAACTACATTATTTAATGTATGTGGGTTGGGGTTAGAGTAGATGTGGGTAGTATCATCAGCAAACAATATAGGTTTCAGAATGGTAGAGACATTAGGCAGATCATTGATGTATATAAGAAATAGGAGAGGTCCCAAGATACTGCCCTGTGGCACTCCAACGGTTATTGGTAGAGTGGGAGAGATTATATCATTGATGGGGCTCCCCTTTCCCCCTCCCCGGGAGGGGGAGGTTATCTTGAGATGATTTCGGGGCTTTAGTGTCCCTGCAGCTGGTCCTCGACCAGGCCTCCACCCCCAGGAAGCAGCCCGTGACAGCTGACTAACACCCAGGTACCTATTTTACTGCTAGGTAACAGGGGCATAGGGTGAAAGAAACTCTGCCCGTTGTTTCTCGCCGGCGACCGGGATCAAACCCGGGACCACAGGATCACAAGTCCAGTGTGCTGTCCGCTCGGCCGACCAGCTCCCTGGGGAAGGGGGAGCCCCAGACCTCTCACGCCGGCTATCCACCCATCAGTTCTTTGGCTGATGCTATAGGCACCGGTTGTGTGCTCCGGGTCCAATAGTTGTTTCAGCACTGTACCTAGAGTGTGGTGTCTGTCTTCTAGGTGGTGCGTGAGCTGGGTGTGAGTCTGCAGTACTCGGGCTGCATGCGCCTAGGGATCCCTTCCCTAGGTGCCCTGGAAGTACTGCCCTTGGGGCTTGGGGCCTTCTTCCACAAGTTCCTTCGGTTCTGCCCCTGCTAGGCCGTTTACTGCTTGGTTTTCGTCCGCTCTTTGTGTGCTCGGGTGTTCTGTCTCCCTTGTTCGCCTTAGGGTAAGGGGCAGTTTTGCACTGGTTGGGCACAATGTACTCTGCAGCTTGTTTCCACCAATCATGGCGGCCGGCTCTGTTCCGCTTGGGTACACTGTCCTCTTGCGGGGTTTTCTTTTTATTTTTGTTTGTCTACCTGGTGGGGGGTCTGCCTTTGTTCCTGCCCCTGATGTCCCTTGTGTTCTGAGTATTATTCTGGTGGTTCCCCCTGCTAGGTCCCCGTGAGTGTACACGTCCCGGGGGTTCAGCTCTTTGAAAGTTGTTTGGTAGCTTTGGGTGCCGGTTAGCAGTACCCTGCCTGAGATTACCTGAGTGCGAGTCCTCTTATTGTAAATGCTCGGGACCCTGGGAAACCCCTGGGGGCGCGCAGGTCCGATGTATGTGACCCCGTAGTCCCCCCTCACTTCCGGCGAGTTTGAGGGTTGCTCTCACCCCTTGTCTCAGGGTGACTCTGTTTTGCCTCTGTCTGCTGCCTGTGGGTTCAGTGACACCTTCGACCTGGAGTCCTGCGAGTTTTGTTGCTCGTTGTGGCTCGGTTACCCAGTTGTGCTGATGAAGCGGGTGTGGGCAGCAGGGGCGTTGCACTTTGAGCCTTGGTGGTGGCAACGCTCTCGTTTGTTTGCTCCCCGGGAGCCCCGGGGCTGCCCCGTTTTGGTTCGTTTTAGGACTTGGGGGTGTTGGTTGCTTCTTTTCCTTCCACGCCCCCTTGTCTTTTCCCTGGATCCCCCCCTTTCTGCCTACATCCGGTTCCTTACCGTTTGTGGGTTCGGGGCAGGGTTCGATGGTTTTGAGACTCGGGCAGTCTCAGGGAATTCCCCTTCTGGGGTAGTGACGGGGGCATTTGAGCCTGTTCCTCCAGCCGTGTTGTAAGAGTCTGCCAGTGGGCTCCCTTCCTTAGTATTTTCGTGGCTGCCCCGGTTTTCTGGTACGCCTGGGGCTTTGGGGGGACGGCTCGGCCCTGGGGCCTGTCGTGTGGGTTCCCGGGGCTGGGGAGGGGCTAACTTGGGGGGCCTTGGCCCCGTAGGACCCCGCGGGGTTTTTTTCTCCCCCTCTAGGCGGGGCTTGTGGTTACGCGGAGTGGGGTTTTCCTTCCCCCTCGCCATACGTGTTATTGGGCGTCGGCCTCTCCCCGGGTTCGATTCTTTGTCCTTTGAGTCGGTTGGTTCCATCCTGTAGGTGGCTGCTCTCCCCTTTTTTGGGACGGTGTCTTTGTCATGTTTCCCCGTTCTTGGGGTTCTACGTGACTTTTGGTCTCGGGTGCGACTGTGCCTTTGTGTGCCTTCGGGACTGGTGTTTGCTTCTGTGTTCTTGAGGGTTCGGGAATGTTTTCGCTACTTCCCGTGTTATTGGAACGTCTGTCGGCTCCTAGTCCGGGTCGCCGTATTGGGCTAGCCCAGTTGGGCTATAAGTAGCCCACTTAGTTGGCCGATTTTGTTGTCACTGCTTCCTCTTTTGGCTTCTTTCCCATGTGATTGGTTGTTTTTTCTACTTCGCGGTTCCCTAGGGTTGCGTTCTGTTTGGCTACTTTTCTTGTGCAGTAGTCCTGGTTGGCGCCTTCTCGCAGAGCGGGTTGTGCGGTTCGGCCAGCGTGTCCTGTGCATGCGCCATGGGAGTTTGTTTTGGTCTGGGCGGTGTGTTTCCGTGCTGGTGTTTTGCGCCCTTTTTTCTCGGGTGCTTCGCCTCTCGCTCTTCTCCCTTCTCCGGTATGTGCCCCTTCGCTCCAGGGGTGTCCAGGATTCCAGCTGTGGGGAGGACGCCGAGGTTTTCCCTGTGTCATGGGTGTGGGCCTCCTCCTTCGCCTCTACCCTGCTCTCCTGCGTGTCCGGCTCTGGCTTCTTCACCTGGCGGTGCTCCCAGGATCATCTGGGCACTGTTGGGTCGTGTCACGTTCGTGCATCCGTTCGACAGGTGAGTTTCTGCGGTCTGGCGTGTTTCGGCCGGGCGCTGGATGCGAAGATGTTTATATACCTGTCTTTATTTAGGTATATTTATGTATGAATGAGACCGTTAGCACACCGGTGACTGTCCCTTTTCAACTTTTCCAGTCCCACTCCTGTGCATGTCCAACCCCTGCTAGAGTCATTCAGGGGTTCCACCTTTTTTGTGTTATGAGGTATGTGGGTTGTGGTGCTGGTTATGTACTCTCTAGGTAGGGCTCTCCTGGTTGTGCTTGTGGGGTTTGACCTCTGGCTCTTGGGTCCCTCCTATATGGAAGAACATACGGGATAGCACCAGTGGAGTGCAGTGGTGCCATAGGCACAATTAGGGAACACTGTATAAACATCAGAGGTCTGCGATTGTTAAACTTCCTACCTGCGAGCATGCACCATGTTGCCGGTACATCCGTGGACTTCCATGGAATACTAGCCTGGTTTCGAATAGAGGTTCCAGCCTATCCTGGCTGTGGTGGGTATGTGGGCCTGCGGGCCGCTCCGAGCAACAGCCTGGTGGACCAACCTCTCACGAATCAAGCCTAGCCTCGGGCCGGGCTTGGGGAGAAAATGATTCCCAGAACCCCATCCAGCAGGTATTGAGCAGGTATTTCCACCATCGATCGCCTGGTGTGCAGGTTCCTGGGCCTGCTGGGTTCTGTCGTGTCTCCGTTGGCCCCTGTCTGGGGTCTGCCTGCACCGTTCTTTGCCTTTGCTGAGGCAAGTTGCTACTTACATGTTGCGTGTTGCGATGGTGCATGTTGCTGCTGCACGAGTGCATTGGTGACGTGTTTTGCGGTGGCATGTCCTTGTTCCTGTGTCTGGTTGTGGTGTGTGGCACTTTGCTGCCGTTTTGTGCCTAAGGATTGCGTATGGGGGTTTGCTTGTTATTTTTCGTGGTCTTCGGGTCCCTGGCTTGGCCCTTCCATGTGCGTGGGGTTCTGTCCCCGCCTGATTGTCCACCCTGGTTGTTTCCTGGGGTTTGAGCTTAGGCTCTTTCATCCTGCCTCTCCCCAGTTGCTTCCCTGGCACCTCCTTTGGTCGGTTTTGCCTGCACTTGCTGCTGTAGGGGGGGGGGGAGGGTCGGTTTTCTACCGCTTCCCTTCCTTGTGCGTTCCCTTTGTTTCCGCTTCTGCCGCATGGTGTTCTTCGTGCGTTCCTTGGCTTCTTGGGCGTTCTCTCAGCCTGTGTCCTATGGTGGGCTTATGTGTCTTGGTCTGTTTTCGGTGCTCGTACCCCTTGGTTCGGGTACTGTTCTGGTGGCAACCTTTACGCTTTCTTTGGTTTTCCTGGCTTGCCCTGCCGGTTGGCTTTTCAGGGTCTTGTGATGTCTCGCGTCAGACCTGTCGTTTCTGATCTGGCGGGCTTGCTTGCTTTGGGGAGCTTTCTGTTCTGTAGATGTTCCATCTCCTTTGTGCTTCCTGAGCTTTGGTGATCGCGCCCGAGATCTTCCCACAGCTCCACCTTTTCCTGGGCTCGGAGGAGCCTTGTCGGAGCTGATTCTGTTCTGCCTCGCGTGTCTCGCCTCCAGTTGGTGGTCTGGTGGCTTCGTTGTAGGTGTTCCACCTGCGTACTTCCTCTTGGCGGCAGTATAAGGTATTTTGGTGGTCCTTCCTTTTCCTCCTGTCCCTTCTTAGGTGGCTGCAGTTGTTAGCGTCGACTTGGTTTTTCTGGTGGGGGTTGGGGGCCGTCGTCTTGCCACATACTGTTGCCTCTTTTCATGCGGCGCTGGCGGAGGCGTTTCGGCTTGCTTTCGGTCTTGCTGTTGCTTCTGCACCGTTAGTAAGCTGTCTCGTGCGTCGTTTCACCTCTGGCCTGTTCGTGCGCCGCTTGCACCGTCCTGGTCTCTGGTCAGCGTGCTCTATCTTCTCCTCGGTTGGTGGTGCCCCTTCGTTTCCGGTTTGTTTTTAGTCGGCTCTTTTTCCTGTTGGCATTTGCCTCTGGGGTCGGGTCGCTGGGCTTCTTGTTCCTCTGCAGGGGTTTTTTTTGCTCCTTCGGTTTTGGCGGTTTTGGTTGTTCGGTGGCAGTAGTCTCCATCTTTTCTGGCACGGGATGGGACTGCTGCGTTCCGGAGGGGTCCTTGGGTTGTTGGTGCTTGGTTGGTCAGGCCAGGGGTGTGTCGTGTTTTGTGTTCCGTGACGGCCCTCCGCTGTTGTTTGCGTGCCACGGCATCTGTGTCCGGGGCGCGTTTTACGTTGAACCGGTTCTGTTCTTCCAGGTTCGCGGGTGATGGTGTCCCGGGTTGTCGGCCGTGTTCTTGCGGCTCTCCTGCCTGTGTTCTTCCCTCATGCCCGTGGCGCTCATGGCTTCGCTGCTCTCGCTGCCGTCTGAGCGACGTGTCCTTGCGGTCATTCGGGCATGGATCTTTGGTGTTCGTACGGGGGCCTTGCTGCTCGTTGTTCTCGTGTTGTTCCTGGGACTTTTCGGGCCTATGGCGCCTTGGGTTGGCGTTTGCTGCCGGTTGTCTCGTTTCCGTGGGGGGTGTGTGGTGTCCGCCTCCCGGTTCCATCCCTTTGACCTTCCTTTGTGTTTAGTTAGCTCCGGGGAGCCAACGGGGCTCCCCCCAGAAAATCAGCGTTGAATGTAATGAAACTCCATTTTCTGGGTGAGACCTGGAGGCTCCCCGGCAACCCTCCCTCCCTCCGGTCGGCGGTTTTCGCGTGTTTTGACATCCAGCCTCAGAACTGATGGGTGGATAGCCCGCGTGGGAGGTCTGGGGCTCCCCCTTCCCCCTCCTGGGGAGGGGGGAGCTGCGCAGACAGCGGCGCGGTGACGTGTGACGTCATACTAGTTTGCTTGTTTTCTGTTGGGGAGTTCTATCCACTGGTTCGGCTTTAGGTAGCAATTTTAACCAGAATAGGGGGTTTGTTTTGGAATGCTTACCTTTCTGGATGCTTGACCTGGTTGATGGCAGACATAGAATGCTTTCAACCACATAGGGATTTCTATAGGCCATTGCTCCCCTTGCCTCTCTGAGGGGGCCAGGTTCTGGCCGTGGTCCCCGGTAGGTCCTAGAACTCCATACACATGACTGATGCCAAAGTCTGACATTAGCATATCAGCCTGGTAAAGCTCCGGGGAGCCTCCGGGTCTCACCCAGAAAATGGCGTTTTGTTACATTCAACGCTGGTTTTTTCTCCACCAACTCATACGTTTGTTGCCTCCTTTCTTCATATCAATTCTCATACCACTATTTACTAACAGTTTAAACCCAAACAAACCCCTTCAACCACATGTTCCAACGAGTTAGCAACAGCAACAACCCCAGCACTAGATAAATCCACCCGATCCTGAGAATACATGTCATTTCTTCCATAGAAGTGTTCCCAGTTATCAATGAATGATATTGCATTTGATTTACAATATGTGTCCAGTTGGCAATTAACACCATGTGCCCTCGACAACCATTCATTTCCAACTCCATTTCTTGGAAGAATGCCACATACGATTGAGATTCCTCCCTTATTCCTGACTAATTCCATGGCTGACTTAAACCTCTGTATCAGTGTCTCACTCCTAACTCGGCCTACATCATTTCCACCTGCATAATACATAATGGGTTTGTTCCCATTTCCAGCCAAAATATCCTTTATGTTGTTTACTTTATCACCAGTCCCTGTTCTTGGATAGCAAACCCTTAACCTGTTCCCCTTATCTCTGGCACAAAAAGCTCTATCCAAATGCAGTGAGGCCTCGACTTACGATGGTAATCCGTTCACAGAGACGGATCGTAAGTCGAAGCGATTTTTCCCATAAGAAATAAAGGGAATTGAATTAATCCGTTCCCTACCCTCCAAAATATTACCTTACAAATACATTTTATACTGAATACAATGTTTTTTTCTAACTACAATACAAGACATAATTTATCTTAACTTTTATGGAGGTCTCTTGATGGCGTATGGAAGATGGTGATGAGGGGGAGGAGGAGAGGTGTTACTGTTTGGAAGGATAGTCCCCTTCCATTATAACATCAGGCATTGATGACTTTTCTGGGGTACACACTCTTACGTTTTGCCTGCATACCTGGTTGTGACTCAATGCTTGTTTGTCTCACTAGAAACCTTTCCAGAGATGTTTGTTTTTCCATATGTTTTAATTTTTGTCTGTAGTGCGGCATCACAGTGTCATTAAAAAGATTAAGGCAACGGCCTACTGCACCGAGATTTGGGCGAGTCGTTTCAGCAAAAGTTTGCAATTCTTCCCATGCCGCACACATTTTCTTAATTAATGAGGAAGGGACATTCTGTACTGTCTCCTCCTCCCCTGAAGAAATTTCCTCAGCTGTCTCTTGTTGCTGCTCCTTGTGAAGTTCTTCAGTGGTCAGTTCTTCGCTGTGTTTCTCCACCAGCTCGCAACACACAACACTCTGAACACTATGAATGCCACTTCTTTTTCTAAATTTCTCAAACCATCCCCTTGCTTGCCTTAAACTCTTGCATTTGCATCACTCGTTCCAGGGGTTGTCTTTAAAATGTCTTCCATGCAATTTTCTTGCCTTTTCACAAATGATGGCATCTGAAACTCTATCACTCACTAACTCTTTGCTGTGTATCCAAATTAATAATAACTGTTCAACATTTTCAAGTATTTGAGTTCTATGTTTCATGATTATTGATACGCCTTTTGCCACTTTAGCACTCATAATGTCCTTTTTCTTAGCCAGTATGATGGATATCGTTGACCGAGATTTGTTGTACTGCCTAGCTAGTTCAACAACCCGCACACCATCTTCATATTTACGAATGATCTCTTGTTTCTGTTCTGTGGTCATCCTTACATGGGTTTTTGTATGTTGAGCCTTACCCACTGACTTTCCTGGGACTCATGGCATGATATATAATAATTACTTTAATATTCAAAATGCAAAAAATTACCACAAAAGCGGAATTTCTTATAGGTGCGATCGTCACTAAGTGGGCAGCTGTAGTAAACTGAGGCAGGTCGGCCACGTGACCGGGAACCACGCGCTCAGTCGACCCGAACGTGTACCAACAAATATCGTATGTCGAGTCACATTTTTCGATGAAATTTGCATTGTACAGTGGTACCTCGGAATGCGAGTGTCCCTGTATGCGAGTTTTTCGGAAGACGAGCAGGATTTACTCCAAAAATATGTCTCGGAAGGCGAGGGTTACCTCGGGACGCGAGTTTGTTGATACGTGTACAGGCCGACTGGCGCGTGGTGGCATGGCGATCGCGCCTCAGTTTACCAGTGTCTCGTGTCCAGTGACTATCCCACCTGAATTCTTCACAAGGATTTACAGTTTTTTATCGGTTTTTTGGCCATTTGAGTATAAAAGTTGTCATTATATATCTTGCCATGGGTCTCAAGAAAGCCATTGGTAAGGTTCAACCTAAGAAAATAGCTGTGAGTAGAGGCAGTAGAGGATGTCCCTTCTTGATTAAGAAAATGTGTGAAGTATGGGAAGAACTGCAAAGTTTTGTTGAAAAAACTCACCCAGATAAAGCTGTAGCAGGCCGTTGCATTGACCTTTTAAATTATAATGTGATTTCTTACTACAGACAAGTGCTAAAATGTAGGGAAAAACAAGTGTCATTAGACAAATTCTTAGTAAAACAAGCAAGTCCTAGTGGTATGCAGGCAAAATGTGCCAGAGTGTGCATACCAGTGAAGTCCTCACTGCCTGATGTGATAATGGAAGAGGACTCCCCTTCCAAACAGTAACTCCTCTCTTCCTCCCACCTCCTCACCATCTTCCATACGCCTACAGCATTCAACAGCAAGGTAAGTAATAACTTGAACATAGTTTTGTAGGTTTATTTAGATGAATTAGGTATAAAAATTTAGTTTGATGTGGGGTTTTTGGGGTAGTCAGGAACGGATTAATTCATTTCCCTTTATTTCTTATGGGGAAATTAGCTTCGGAATGCGAGTTTTCGGAATACGAGGCGTCTCCAGGAACCAATTAAACTCTTAAACTGAGGTATGCCTGTAACTCGAAATTATCGTAAGTCAAGGTGCCACTGTACCTCACCTGGGAATCTCCCAGAACCAAAATTCGCTTAGCTATTTCCTTTACTTTGTGAGCAGCTTGTGGAACTGGTGCTCCCTTTGTTGCCTTTCCTTTTGAGAGAACTGCAGACTCCCTACAGCACTTGTCTTCCAGCACAGTGAATGGGTTGGAAGTCTTTATGACATCGGTAGGTGGCCTTGCCAGAGTCTTCTCAAGACCCCTGTCCTTTGCGACATTCCAAGGCAAGGATTTTTTAATACTGCTCTCCTTTGTTTTTTCTTGATGTTGTTTCAGCTCCTCCCATAGGAAATCCAACTCTGTCCTCAGAGCTCCACATAGATTGATCAGTTCCTTCACTACTCCTTCCATTATTACTATGATAGCACAATCGGAGTTCCAGGTAACACATCCTCTCAATGTTAATATCTGCACCTGACTGAATTTTAATGTCTAAGAATTTCTACAGCTGCAATGTCCTCTGATAATTCAACATTTTGAAGAATCTTAATAGAATAAAGAGAACATGCAGTCTGGATAAGTATTTTCTCACAACTGACTGCTATTTTCAGTTTATGCCTAACTGTGCATAACCGTTTATGCTGCGCCGAGTTTATTGTGAAAATCCCTGTGCGCATGAAATAGTGTTCACAAAAAATTCTTTTTTCTTCGTAAAGTGATAAATTCCCTTCCCTGAACATGTCTATGTAAAAATAAATACCAAATTCCACTTACTTTGGCTGTGGAACGTGGACAAAGTGCGCAGTGACGTCATCAGGGCCTGATCGCCCTTGCATGAATCGCCCAGACACGATCGCGAGGGCCATTCAAGCACTGGGTGTTGCCACAAATATATTTTTAATTATTTGTTCTATGTATTTCCAATGCAGTTTTATTTGTTTTTTTATCGTATATGATGCATATTTGTGTCCTTTACAATATGTATACAGTAGAATGTTCATAATGTTCCATGGAACTGTGATGCATATGTCAGTAATGTGCCCACAATAAATGTTTATTGTCGTAATATTACATGTTAAAAATTCACTAAAATTACAATGTGTAAAGTTTCACACACTATTTACACAGTAACACACTGTATTACACACTCAGTACTTTGGAAGTGAGTGATAATCAACGAAGTACAGTAGTCCATGGTGCACAGCGTGACTTCGCTCTTGTTGCACCAGGTACAGATAAATTTTTGCTTCCTGTTTCTTCATTCTGTGTGCTTGCATATAACGCACTCACGCACACCATGCTACACTCAAAGTACCTGCTACACTCAAAGTAGCAGACATAGCCCCTCTACACAAGGGAGGGAGCAAAGCATTGGCAAAGAATTATAGACCAGTTGCACTAACATCGCACATAAAAAAAATATTTGAGAGAGTGATTAGGAGTCAGGTCACCAATTTCATGGAGACCAATGACCTTCACAACCCAGGCCAACATGGATTTCGAGCGGGAAGATCGTGCCTCTCACAGCTACTTGAGCACTACGACAAAGTCACTGAGTCAGTAGAAGAAAAACAGAATGCTGATGTGATATACACGGACTTCGCAAAGGCTTTCGATTAATGTGACCATGGCGTGATAGCACAAAAAATGAAGTCAGTGGGAATAACCGGTAAAGTAGGACGCTGGATACTCAGTTTTCTGTCAAACAGGACTCAGCGAGTAACGGTCAACCATATAAAATCTAGTCCAAGTGCAGTTAAAAGCTCTGTACCTCAGGGTACAGTCCTTGCACCGCTGCTTTTCCCTATTCTCATATCAGATATAGACAAAAATACAAGTCACAGCTTCGTATCATCCTTTGCAGATGACACAAAAATCAGTATGAAAATTATCTCGGCTGAAGACATTGAAAAACTTCAAGCTGATATTAATAAAGTTTTCGACTGGGCATCAGAAAATAACATGATGTTTAACAGTGATAAATTCCAGGTACTCAGGTACGGTAAAAATGAGGACCTTAAACATAATACAGGGTATAAAACACACTCAAATGTACCCATAGTAGGAAAACAGCATGTAAAGGATTTGGAAATAATAATGTCTGACGACCTAACGTTTAGGGAGCATAACCAAGCAAATATTGCGACAGCCAGAAAAAAAATAGGATGGATTACGAGAACTTTCAAATCCAGGGATCCCATCACAATGGTTGTACTCTTCAAGTCACTTGTGTTGTCCCGTCTTGAGTACTGCTCAGTACTCACTTCCCCCTTTAGAGCAGGAGAGAGTGCTGAAATAGAGGGAATACAGAGAACATATACGGCACGCATAGATGCGATAAAGCACCTAAATTATTGGGATCGTCTCAAAGCCCTCCAAATGTACTCACTAGAAAGAAGACGAGAGAGATATCAAATAATATACACCTGGAAGATACTGGAGGGCCAAGTACCAAATCTACACAGTAAAATAACAACGTACTGGAGTGAACGATATGGAAGAGAATGCAGAATAGAACCAGTGAAGAGCAGGGGTGCCATAGGCACAATCAGAGAACACTGTATAAACATCAGAGGTCCACGGTTGTTCAACACCCTCCCAGCAAGCATAAGAAATATTGCCGGAACAACCATGGACGTTTTCAAGAGGAAACTAGATTTATTCCTCCAAGGAGTGCCGGACCAACCGGGCTGTGGTGGGTATGTGGGCGTGCGGGCCGCTCCAAGCAACAGCCTAGTGGACCAAACTCTCACAAGTCAAGCCTGGCCTCGGGCTGGGCTTGGGGAGTAGAAGAACTCCCAGAACCCCATCAACCAGGTATCAACCCTTGGCTTTAGTACTTGTAGGTTGTATGTAGCCAAGCTTCTAAAGCATAAGGTAGTATTGAAAAAATTATAGGAAAAGATCAATTTGTAAGGTAGTCTTGAAAAGATTGCTTTGTATGGTCCTCACGAGGAAGAGATTCAGCTTGCCTGAAAGAGTGTCCGTCAGTCAGAAAGAGATTCAGCTAGCCTGAAAGAGTGTCCGTCAGTCAGGAAGAGATTCACGTATTCTTGAAAATATCTATGGAAAACACCACCATGGAAGCCGCTAACACTGTTCATCTATGCTACTTGTATCAGATGCATCATCACTGAACGCAGAAAATGATTTATATATGTATCATCTAAATAAATTGGAGATAGCATAGGATTGATAGAGTGACACTCAGAGCTACAACTGGATACGCTCTTTGTATTGTCCTCATAGGTCTTTATTGCGCCTAGCTTCACCAATATTATGACCCTTATGTTCTTCAAGCAATAAGGTTTAAATTTCACCGACAGAGCATTATCTTTCAACACTGCGTCAGATAGGTGTTCGGGAGCCAGAGGCGCATGCACCACCCATGGTTGCTCATTCAGTACTAACCCCAGCCAGCAGCCCTAGGGCATTCCGGGAATTTTTTCCAAGATGGCTGCCTCTCACTGGAGGTCCTAAGAGTCCATTTTGTACACAACCAACCTCACACACATTTAAAATGGGTATGGAAAAATCAAAGCATTTTCTTGGTTGGCGCAGTTTCCCGCTGACCTGAGAATACTCGGCTGGCGCAGTTAAGTGGCTAATGAAGCCAATTTTGCCAGGCGGGTTTGAGCCAGCTCAAACCAAATTTGCCATGTGACTGGCAACACCTTATGTATCTCAATTTTTTGTATATGTGTTATTAATTAAGTTCAATCGTGTGTTCAGTTGACAATTTCTGACACACTATATGGTAGCACAGATGACAAGTGCCGCACTGGACACATCATGTGCCACAAACATCTTGACAAACACCACATGATGTACCCTGAAACAAATAATCCTAAGAGTCAGTAATGGTAAATATTTATTTATCATGTGTATATACACTTACATAAATAAAATATTATTATTATTTGATGATTCTTCACCTAGAAGTTAAACACACCAACCAACATACACTTTTGCTTTTAATTACATGGATGGTGAAATAGTGTATATGTAAGCATATACAGTACAGTACAGTGGAACCTCGGTTCTCGTAAGTCCTGGTTCTCATAATTTTTGATACTAATAGTTAATTTCTCCAAAAAATTTGATTCGGTACTCGTTATTTGCCTCGATGGAATTTTTTTATACACATCTAGGTCCACCAAGCACGTGGTATTGCAATGAGGCGTGTCTCAGTTTACCAGCGTTCTGCCAAGGTGATGACCGCGCTTGAATTTTTTGTGAAGAATTTCATTGTATTTCTGCTTTTCTGGGGGGAGCCCCTATGGCTCCCCTGAGCTATCCAGGCTGATATGGATATTCCTAACTTTGTCATCAGTCGATGTGGGTGGAATTCTAGGCCTACCGGGGACCATGAGCCAGAATTTGGCTCCCCCTCAGAGAGCCACAGGAAGCAATGGCCCATAGAATGCACATGTGATTTTGGAGCTTTCTATATCTGCCATCGACTGGGACAGGCACCCAGAAAGGTAAGTGCCACAAAACAAACCCCTATTCTGGTTAAAAACAACGAAAATAGACAAACGAGTGGACAGAACTCCCCAATTGAAAACGAACAAATAAGCATGACGTCACCTGAGTCACGCCTCATGTCTGCGCAGCTCCCCCCTTACCAGGATGGGGAAGGGGGAGCCCCAGACCCCTGTGCCGGCGACCCAACCTGAAGTTCCTC